>NC_071999.2:109920562-110223592 GCF_028885655.2 Pongo abelii | reverse complement strand
GTAAAAGGCAGCTAGACATAAGGGCCTGTGTTTCCTCTCTTGATAACCTAGCCTTTTTATTCCTTTCACTGAGGACAACACACCAGATTAAAGCACATTAAAAGATAAGGCATTCAGTACCATTAACTCTCACTGTGGGCTATGTTTATCTTCAGGTTGTGAGAAATCTACTCAAAAATATATGCAATGCTGGCATGTTTTTACTTACAAACCTTTGATTTTTTTTAACCTAGAATGTTGGGATTAGCTGATGGCTCCTTTCCTTATTTACATTATTTTTGCAGCTTTTTATTTAATCGGTAAATGGTTAGTATTCCCAGGGCCTTCCTTAACACCCACACATACTTGCTGACATAGTAACACTGACAAGGAAATAAATGCTTAAAGAACTGTGGGCTGGAAATGAACTTTACATGCCCTTAACCACTTAGCTAGACTCAAGTAATGAAGCATCAAAAAGCACACCCACCACTTAGGTTTTGTATGTGAAACAGAAAAAATACTTAGTTTAACTTGTTATCTATAGAAGCATAACACCTAAAATAAAGATGAGTGTTTTTTGTTTGTTTGTTTTGTTTTGTTTTGTTTTGTTTCCTGAAGGACAACATCATAATCCTGAAGCTCTGCTGGAATTCTAGCTTCTGAGGTTTGGCTGAGGAATGCTGTTGGTGAGGCTCACGTCTTCCCGTACACACACACAATGAAGAGATTCACTCCAGTTCCATATAGATACACCATGTTCCAGTAGTTGGCTTACTAACTCATTGCCCTGAACTTGACATTTTCCTAGAGAAGGAGTGTCGGAAATGTGGTTAGCTTCTGAGGCAAATCCGTAAAAGCCAACCTAACACATATTGAACATAGAGTAGCTTTCCAAACCCATGGAGTATGGATCCCCTTTGCCTGTGTCCATATGGTTTCCATGGAAAAATCCTTATGCATTCCAAGTGGGGTGCTCTCTCTCCATATGGGGAGGCCAAAGCACATCCCACTCTAGCAAGAGAAACAGATAAGCACATCCCACTCTAGCAAGAGAAACAGAGGTAGCTCCCTGCCTTACGTCCTGTTTTTTCCCATTCTGAAGGGGAGGAACGTCTTTAGCAGACAGTGGCACTACAGCTAATGTGGATTGAGTCAGTGACTCAAGAATTCAGGGCTATGCCAAGGTTGAAGATCAGAAACAGTCTTCCTAGAAGGTTGCTGAAGGGCCACAGACTCTCATCAGAAGATCCTTACAAACCAGATTTAGCTGGTGTCTCAATCACCACTGTCACTTATACCATGTGCTCCGCTTCTCCCGGACTCTTTTTTCCTGTCATCACCTCCTGTGGCTTCTGACCAGCGCCTCCAGCTTTCCCTTCTGCCTCTTCCTTACAGAAGTCTCCTCTCTCTGGAACAAAGGTGCTGCCATATTCCTGGTGATAGCCATAGTGGAATCAGATGGAGAATAAACCGTTTTCCTGGAAACAATTCTACTTTGACAAAATGAGAAACAAAACATAATTTTTCATATTATTTCAACAGAATATTGCATGCAAAAACATTTTTAATATGCTTAGTGGAGTTAGCAATTCTCTAAGTAAAACTTACAATAGGACGTCTCTTTGAGGCAGAGATTGGAGGCTCTGAAGAAAGCGCACTGATGGGTAAGGGTTGAAATTAGAATGAGTACTGGCCCGTTTATTTCTCCACTGTACGAGGTGATCTGGAGCAAGTTCAAGGGCACCGACATAGGGTGGAAAACAAAGAGGGTCAAACTCTTAGGCACAGCAAACGGAGGGGCAAGGAACACACAAAGGAGAGAAACCTAAGGCCATAGCTGTGGAATAGCAGCCAATTTACTTGAGGTGCTACTACAAATGTTCATTTTTAAGGTGAGTGGAGAGACTAGAAACTACCTTGGCATTACATAGCAAGGGCGTTTGGGGGGATTTCTGTATAAATTTTACTAAAATGTAAATGGTGCAAAGAATTTCCATCTTAAGCCACTTGTGTTAACAAGTATTTCAAGTTTTGTGTCTACTGAATTAAAAAAAAATTAGAGATACAAAGTAATTAACAAAAGGATGATTTTCTCATTTTGGGAAATTGAAGAATGCCATTTTCTGCACCTAGCATTAGACAGAGGGTATGAGGTGAGTCTGCCTTTGAGAATTGCCTTGCCTGGTTTTCATTAATGACTGGGTCCTTTGTTAATATTTTTAAGATGAAATGTATTCAGAAATATCATTTCATTTTTCTGAAAGTAAAAACTTAGTCAAAAAACAGAGCCAAATGAGACACAGTGATGGTGAACCATTAATCTCTTCCAAATGGACTCTTTAATAATAAAAACTATCACCTGGCTTCGCATTTCTCCTTTGCATATGCATACATTTTGACTGCTTTTCAGTTATCTTGTCTATCCTTGTTTATGTGCATTTTAAAATCTGTGGTGAATGTATCTTCTCTCTGAGATTTGTTTATAGAATCCTCAAGAAAAGAGTGGAAGAAGCTGTTTATTGAAATCGCTTGTCTCACACTTGGCACCAGGCCATGCCAGGTTTAAAACAATGTTTCCCTGAAGGTATCCTTTTCTGATCCAACATAGTTACTTACATGTTGCCTGCTAGGTATACTTCTCAACTGTTTTAACATTAATGTGTTGATAATATTAATAATAATAGAAGAATTAGCAATAACAACTGTCATTTATTACAGCAATACAATTTTTGAAATGAATTTAAATAGGCATTCTAAATACCAAAACCTATGCATGTGGAAACTGACCCTAATATAGCTTAGCCCTATTAAGGATTTTGCAAGGTAGCACAACCAATTAGTGGGATAACTAGTATGTGTGTCCAATACTCTAGACTCACAACCCTGAGCTCTCTGCAGCACACCTTCTAATCTTTCTAAAAGTAGCAGCATTTAAATTATTTTAGTCATTCAGGAATGCTTATTAAATAAATTTCAATCACATATTTAATGAATGTAAAAAATACCCAAAGCTCGATTGTCAAAAGTGTTCCCTTTATTTGTTAATATCAAAAGATACTAACATTTTGAATGTGTGTAAACCTTCTAAAACGTCATTAATAATAGTGATGCAAAATAGTCATTAGAAAGGAATGAGTCATTTGTGATTTCAAATTTTATATTTTCCTTGACAGAGAATTTAATTTTGATTTCATTTTTCCCAGGCTCATGCACATTTCCAGATCAAAAGATTTTGGAACTAAAATAGAGTAGAGATATTTAGCGAATATTCTCCTAAAAAGCAACTTACCTTTAGAAGCTACTGGGTTTTAGACATAATGAGTGAGTGTGGAAAACTGTGACATGAGAAAATTAATAAAAAAGACTTTATGTGTCTAGATTTAAATAAAAACTATGAATATGGCTTCCAGAATTTGCTAAGTCAAATTAATTTACAAACATCTAAAATAATTAAGAAACAGAATAATACACCAAACACACACACACACACACACACACACACCAAGAGATACATACATACACACACATTCTTACAAATTATAGAATAATTGTTGGTAACATCTAATGAAAACACTTAAGTGAATTCACATTTTCTTTGTTAGAATATTGCTTTATATGAATCAGTTTAGATGAGAATCTAAACTTTCAAGAATACATTCTAACTTCACATCTAAAGAAAACACCTACCCCCACCCCCCCCCAATCAAACTCATCTGGTAGTAAGAACAAACTAGTGGTACAAAACATTTCTCTCTAAAGATTTCCAATTTTAAAAAAATAATTTGAAAATTGCAATAAAGTCTTAATTCATTGGAGGAAAGCACTGATATAAAGTATATCTGATAAGTGGAAAAGGAAATACATAAAATTTAACATATGATATGAACACGTAGTAATGGCAAGACCAACACAACCCCTCCCTCGTGACCAGATTTCAGTTTTAGCTTCTCTAGGTGGGGTTGTCTCCTCTGGTGAGTAAAAACCTTACACCCCCATTAATGCAGGTCCTGATTCAAGGCAGTAGCGTCTCCTCACCCAGTGGAGGGTGGAGGAGCTGGCAGGCAAGGTGCATGTGACAAAAGTGCCAAAGGCTGACCACGTGTGTGAAAAATGTTCTTTAGCTCCCAGGATCAGCAATTTCCTCCCCCCTATTCTGGTAAGACAGGAATGTGTCAGGACACACTCTCGACTCCAACCTTCAATTCATTGAAATGTGTTTAAGTAAATCAAACCTGTCATCCAGAATTAGAGCATTTGTCTACAACTGGAAAGATCTGGATTTCTTTATTTTTTATTTGTTTGTTTCCCATAACTTTCAAGCAACCATACTTGCCTCCTTAGAACTTGGCATAATTCACTAATACAAATTCCTAGCCCAGCTTGGAAGGAGATTATTCTTTTGTTGCTGTTCAAGGTTATCCATCTGGGCTGATTTCATGCTTGGCTGCATCTTGAGGCTCACGTGTCTGCTTCTTAAAGTAAAGCTCTCCTCTACCAGGATTCTGAAACCAAAGAGTAGCACGCAGGTCTTCAGCGTGACAGACGCCTGCTCCTGCTCAGATGGCAGTGCGGGACCTCAGGAGGACAGGCGTGTGGGCTCCTCACTCAACATCTCATAACCTGCTCATTTTAACAACTTGACCCGGAACTGAGGGACCCCAAAATAAATAAAAGGAGGCAGTGGAAGGAGACAAATTATTTGTCATGTTCAAAGAAAGACCTCAAAACAGAATAAGGCTACTTTCTTCCCTTGTTTACTCTCTTGTGGATGTTGAAGTTTCTCATCCCTCAGAGTTCTGATTTGTCTATTCTATATCTCTATCATCACCTATGTCCATATCTATCTATAGCTATAGATAGGGTCTGGATATGAAAAAAAAGATACAAAGCATAAAATTTAACACCCTCTAAATGCCACCTCAGTAAACCTTAGTCTAATTATGGTCAAACCAATTTAAAAGATTTAAAAAAAAAAACAGGCACTCAAGGCAATAAGTTAGACTAAAAGTAGCCCCAATAAGATGAAAATAAGAAAAATATGCATATATTGATAATAATGATATAGGTAACAGAAAAAAGAAATTATAAATACTAAAGCTCATCCTTTGAAAAGTAATATATAACAATATATTAAAGAATAAAAGAATAAATCAGAACTATCAAAATACAAATAAATATGGTATAAAGTAAGACTATAAACTTTATAATAGCAGAGGTGGTATTTTAGAGCTGTCTTTCTGGCTCTTAGAAGAGTGCCTGGAACACATGGGTCACTGTTTTTATTGTAGTTATTTTTTAGCTGAAATAACAGACCATGGAAACATTTCAACATTTTATTAAAAATTATCTTTGCAAATGTTATTTACTATATAAATAAGCCAAAGTAATCCAATTAATATATATTAAGACTAATAGAAATATATTCAAGATTTTTCAAAAACTAGCAATAGTAACTAAGAAGCATACAGATACAAAAAACTTTCACTGACATCTACCGTAAATATGTTTATCATCTAAAAATTAACTTGGTACATATGGAGAGGTTTTATAAAATTGTATTGTATAAACAAAATGTTTTAAAACTGAAACATATTCCTAAGTGAAACATGAATGTATATAATACAATATTATTTGGAGGATTCTTTTAACTTTTATTTCAACTTTGGGAGTGCATGTGCAGGACGCGCAGGCTTGTTACAAACGTGTCTCATAGGGGTTTGTTGTACAAATCACTTCATTACCAAAGCATTAAGCCTGGTATCTATTAGTTATTTTTCCTGATTAACAAGAGTGTGACAAAATAGTTTTAAAGATATTAATGAAAGAAAATTTGTTAAGAGTTTTAGAAACAATAATAATGAGAGGACTTGCTCTACTAAACAATAATGTACATTTTAAAGAGCTGTAATGATTTCAAAGTTGTAATCCCAAATGAAAAAAAAGAAACAACTTAATAAAACAAAAAGAGCAAATGTAGATATTAATGTGTAGATTTTAGTATACGCCAAAATGCCATCATGAAAAAATTAAAAAGATACATTATTTTGGAAGTAGCTCTGGAGTAACCTTTTTCTAATACAATAAAATTTCTTCTCTTTTACCCTATGTCCAAATGTATCATACCTAGTTTATATGAGCTAATGTTAAAAACAAAGCAAATCAAATCAAAAGAATAGTTAAATAAATGAATTGCCTATTTCCATGATTTGAAGGGAAGCTTTTGTAAACTCTTGTACAAGAGCACAAATTATTTTTTTAAACTACACTAATTTCATACATCTGAAACATACTTATGCAAAAACAGGCAAACAAACCTTTTAAGCTCCCAAAAAAATTAAAAAGCAAAACAATAGTAATATATGAATGATTATATAAAAGATCTTAACATCACTAAGAAAAAAAATGTAAGTAGATAATTATATAACATAAAAATTCCCATATGTGAATTTATTTATAAAAGTTAATCTTGCAAGTGTTGACAAATGCAATTTAAAACTATGAAAACTATTTCTCTTATAATTTTGGAAACTTAAGAAAATTTGTGTTAGATACTATAAAATGTACAGTTTAAGAAAATTATCATGGGTCTGCTTTTTTTTTTGAAGAAAAATAAACAACCTAAGATTGCTTTCAATATGTGAATAAAGGAAATAACCTTAATATTCAACAAAATCTGATTGACTAATTTGTGCTAGATGTATAAAATGAAGAATCAGAAAATGAAGAAAAAGCAGAATTCCTTTTTCCAAAGAACACTTGCTGACCTGATAAATATTTGAGATATATATTTCGTGAAAATATAAAAACAGACCCATGCAAATAAACAGAAAACTTCACTTTCATATTTCTCCATATCTATTTAACAACGTCTATGTCTGTCATCACTGAATGACAGCAAACAGATCGGGAAAGATCTTATCATCCACGAATGTCAGGATCTGTACGCCTTGTGAGGTAGGATTATTTTTTTCCTTCTATGCATATAGTTTTGAAGTTTTATAGGACTTTTAAGTTGCTTTACAATTTAAAAACAAAAAAATTAAAATTAAACATCATTAAAAATAATTTCATTACATCTATAAGTTTGAAGTATTATAAAATTATGTTGTTTTGTAGTTGCCAAAAATATTCATTAAAACAATTAACTTTTATCAAGTAATGGGCCAATTTGATTCTCTTCGTTTGCATTATTACATATGCGTTGCTTTGCTTAAGGCCAGTGGTTTAATAGCAACTTCCTCTCAGACATTAAGATAAAATATCCAAATTATAATGCTTTATGAAGCTTTGACTCGCTCACAATTAGATCATCTTAGTTTGCTTTATTTAATTTCCTTTCCCAATGTCTGTTTATAGAAGTCCGGAAAAGGAATTCTTCTCAAAATGAATCAGAACTGAAACAGCAAGTGTTCCAGAATGAACACTCTGCACAATGCATTCAGACAGGGGATACTCTTAGAACAACCACTATTTTTACCTCAATAGGTCAAGCAATATAAATCACAGCTATAAATGACATACAGCTACATCTCCCTAAAAATGAGATCATTTCACACAACCAATAGAAATTCCGCACATATGTAAATGGAAAATTTTGACATATCAATATAAGCTATTTATGCCTCTTCAAAATACTATGCATAGTTTCTATCCTACATATGACAATAGTTGCATTGTTCCTTGATTTGATTATCTGTCTTACATGGTCCTAATAATTTCATTTTTTTTTTCTGTTTCTTCTAAGTGATAAAGAAACTGGGCAAGTCTGAAATAGGGCATAATGTTCTCCCTTGCTCATTGTATTTCGAAGTAGCCCTGATTAATAAGATTTATGGGTGAGGGCTTACTCGGCTGGGCTTTAGGGCTGTTTTATTTTACTGTAGTCATTGTAGCCTTTGGTTGTCTCTGTTCTTCTTCATGAATTGAACTTTTTACCTCCAAGAATTCATACGCTCATCTGACCTACAGAAAATGCCAAATGCTACCTAATTGTCTCTCTACCTCAGAAACTGTAACAATTATTTTTATTTCAAACGTTACTGATTTATTTCAAACTTTACAGACAGAGAAAAAGAACAGGAAAGGAAAGAAACATTCCATGTTGAAGTGAACACATACATGTCATTAATAATTTAAACTAAACATATCAACAAAAAGGTCGAGGTTGTCCGAGATCTTTAAATACACTTTTTTTTTCATGTTCTGTGTCTTTCTTAATTTGAATGCAAAGAATATTCTCTGGCATTTTGTAAATCTGTGACCTAAGATACTGATCATTTTGCCAAAATTCAACTTTCTTGTACATGATGTGCAAAGATATCAGTGAAAATGAACTCTAGGTACTGAATTACTTGCAAAGTTTTTATAGCACAGTGTTTCAAAGTAAATCCACCGAGGACAATACCAGGTTCCTGGCTTGTTTTGTTCTTTGTTTGCTCAGGCTTTATCTTCCGCCAAAGACCTACCTTTAGGAAAATTAAGAACAAAGGTGTTTGCTGTTATATGTAGTATCTTTAGTGGAACTAAAACTAGTATATGTCAGTATTGACTTGCCAGTTTGATAATAAAAATATGACCTGTCATCTTTGACCCAAATATTTGTAAATATTATGCTTCTGAGATTATTACCGTGGTGTGCACAGAGCAAATCCAGAGTGAGGAGGACTTAAAGCTGGGAGCCTCCGGTGGAAGTCGTTCCATGGCCTTATCAGCAAAGCAACAATTTTTCCAGCATTCTAGTTTATTTGTCTGTTTCCAATGCATTTTACGTAAAGGATGGTTTAGAATTTGCTGATTTGCAGCATCTCCTGGCATATGGTGTCCTTTTTAAATCTATTTTTAAAACCTTTTATGGTAACAGAGGGGGAAAATTTCCCCATCTCTCTAAATGTATACTTATAAAAATAAAATTTATTCAGAAAATGTACAGTATGCTTAATCCTAAATTAACGTGGTTGCTGAAATGCTATTCTTTAACCCCAAGGCATATGCGATTTCTAAAGAAAGAAATTCAGCGTTTAATTAACTCTGAAATCCTCCTGTAAATGGAGCTTATATGTGTGTGTAAAGTTCAAGGCAGGATGAATTTAGAGAAGAAAACTCCTCAGGGGGGTTGCTGTCCTACAGAAGCCAGCCGGCCCTATCTGAGGCAGACAGACCCAGCGCATGGCTGTGTGTACTAAATTAAGGAGTGCGGAGGTTCAACCAGAGTGCACAGATTAAAATTTTCAATAGACCCAAAAATGTCTCGAAGGCATGAATGAGCCTGTCACTTTTCCTCTGCCTCTCCAGCAAATGATGGATTCCCTTTATACCCACAACACAACACGTGAGATATGCCTGGTCTCCTCCGTTATTCTTCCTTCTCCAGTCATGCTGAAATAGAGGTTGTGGTTAAACAAATCTGCTTTTATGGAGCAAAGCACTGTGAAACAGAGCTGATTAGGGCCTGACACATCAAATTAGACGGGGGTAGCAACGTGCCTGATGACTCTATTGTTTCAGGAGGTGGTGCTGCCTTTGCCATCCTTCCTAACTACACAAGTAACTTTGTTTAATTTTAATTTTGAAGAGAAAGCTTTTGCTACAGTGAAATAATTATTACTACACAGAGAGTATTTTATTTCTAAGCATATTACTACTAATTTTTCCACCTGTATCTTAAAACCTGCTTTACAAAGCTGATTTTGCCAACC
This sequence comes from Pongo abelii, assembly GCF_028885655.2. Taxonomy (NCBI): domain Eukaryota; kingdom Metazoa; phylum Chordata; class Mammalia; order Primates; family Hominidae; genus Pongo; species Pongo abelii. The sequence goes on along the minus strand of NC_071999.2, from coordinate 110,213,915 downwards.
AGGCACTAGACTAGCAAATCATTTAACAAACATGACAGTTTACTATTTATGTTTTAAAATGCCATTTTGAGAAAAATAGCAAAGCAAATGACTGATAAAGTAAATAATAAAATATGCATAAAATGTCCTGATTTTTTAATAAAACCACTTCTATAAATATAACTAAGACTATTCTCTAATATCTAGCACAGCAATCTTACCTAGTTTGCAAACTATAAGAAATCATGGATCATCTTATAAGGGTGGTGGTTATTGTATAAGAATTATTATATTTCTTATGTTATTATATAGCTTTTGGACACATTTCATATATATATATGTGTGTATATGCAAAAAATATATATTTACCCACCAAGATAAGTCCAGGACATCTCTCAGTAGTTTATTTACAGTTTTTGAGCAAATAACACCCAAAAAGATGCTTACTTTTAAATATATTAATATTGCTATTTATGTAAATACACTACACTTTCTTCTTCTAACTCCAGAGGGCTTTAAAAGTTCACTTCATTTGTATCTGGCAACCCTAAATGTAATACCACGGTAGTAGCCTTATTTACCTGAAATAACAGCTTACCTTAGGGAGGTATAACGTAAGAAAAATCAGTTGGGAAATCAGACATAATGGATTTTTAAGTCACCAATTAGTTGCATATAGCATCCTTTCCCATCTCAACTCAACAGACTGTAGTTTGGATTACAGAAAAGAGTGGGTTTAATATAAGTGACCAAGTCTTAGAAATAAATGATAAAGGCACAGAGTTCGCTGGGCTGCTCTCACTCAAAATGCTCAAAATGCTGTTAAAATCATGGGTGTATGTGTGGCCCTCCACACAGAAGCCCATGGTTGTACCACTGGGCAGATTCTCTGACCCTGAGTTCTAGCTCTGTCTCCCTAGAGCAGGTGATAGAAGCGTTTGATCTTAGACATTTTTTCAGATATTTAAGTGATGTTATCATGTGAAACTGAACACGGCAAATGAAAACAATTGTTCTTAAAATTACTATTTTTCCTTGACATCTATCATAGCTTTTAAAGTTCAGACTGTTTCTGGGAGGATTTGGGATTGTTCCAGATTTGTAAAATTTGATAAATGATTGAACAAAACTGCATTTCCTGGTTAATCCTAAGAGATTCTTATAATTGATACCCTTGGTATGAACTCACCTGATGGTCCCTGTGAAATGTACATGGGATAGAATAATCTCAAAAGCCCTTCAGAATGACCTTTTTTTTTTTTTTTTTTCTGTTGTTCAATCAGTGTATTTTTATAGATATTGAAAAGAAAGTTCTTAGACTTAATGTGTTTAATTCCCCAAGTATACAAATGCAATATAAATTCTTGTCATTGGATAAAATAGAATAAAAATCTATTTAAATATTAGATAAATAAAAGACATATACCATTAGGATACACAGTCCGGATATTTTTTTTTGTTAGAGCTGAAAATAAATGATTTCAAGTGAATGTGGGTGCAGCGCACCAGCATGGCACATGTATACATATGTAACTTACCTGCACATTGTGCACATGTACCATAAAATGTAAAGTACAATAATAATAATAATAATAATAATAAAAAGAGTTTCCTGGAGTAATAAAGTTATGTAGATGAAGACAGCTGAATAATAAAATAATGTTAATATTACAGCTTATAATATATAAGCTATGTGAGCATAGATGGTTTGGGTTCTCACATATAATGCTTGAGCCCTCAAATTATGTATAAAAATTAAGGATTGGTTCCCATGGAATTATGATAGCAACAACAGAAAAAGTAAAGCTCATAGGAATCATTCACAGAATGACCTTTTTATCACATGTATGTCACAGACAACATGTGAGTGTGGGTGCTTTGGAGTTTGCTTCTCATACATCACGTCTGACACTATAAGAAGCTATGGTGTTTTGTTTAACACATCTCGAGGTGATATGAGCACTCAGGACTACCTAGCATCTTTATGTAGTGCTACAGGGTGTGAAGAAACAAGTTGTTATGACTCCATTATTTTGGTTGTTACATTTATAATAGAAAAACTGTGGGTTTGAGGAGATCCGCGGGGGATCCCTATAGGGCAGGTCTCGGATAACATGTTTTCAGAGTTGAAGTTCAGAGAAGGATGCCAGGGATCAGTGCTCCTGCTGGGTTTGTGATAACTGCATCAGTAAGTCCTGTCTAATTCCTCCATTCTGAGAGCGAGAGGGTTTTTCTGGAACCTTGAATTTGCATTCAGAACTTGATTCTTTCTTGATACATTTAAAGATTACTCTACACATGAGTGTGCATATGCATGTCTCCCACACATAACTTCTCAACTGCAAATTCAACCAGTGATAGCAGTAGAAGATTATGAAATACAGCTACAATCCTGAAGTCTGTATTGGTTTCACGCTGAGATTATATGCAACTTTATTTGAAATTAAGGCCTGAAATAACTTGCCTAACACCTTTTCACTCAATTTGTTAATAATAATGATTATCTTCTCCTAACATATTCCAATTAAAATATGAGGGAATAAAGTCCTAAAAGAGGAAATCCTCATGAATTAGTTAACATATAAAATCTTGTCAATAAAACACTTGTATATCAAAAATGTGGAAAAGTACTGTCTTTGAACTAGCTGAAGTTAGGCAATAGTAATAATAATCTTACCAAACACAAAATCACCAGATTTAAAATCATTTGCTGCTCATTTTCATTCAAGTTTTATAGTATAAAGTGTATATATTATGTACTAAATAATATTTGGGGACATTTAAAAAATAATTCTTAAGTTCCAGAATTTTACATGGTGATATAATTCCCTTAAAATAGCTACCCTCCTGCCATACCTACCTAATCTCACACTCTCACACAGTTACCCCATACAAAATAGCTCTAACAATAGTTGTAGATATTTTTGCCTCCACATATTCACATTCTGTTATTGAAGACTAAAAGTTTCACATTTAACAACTCCTCAATTAAAATTTTTTCTACACTGTTAAGAGAAAAATATATTACCATAACGTAGTTAAAGGAAATTAACCATAAATCTGTTGGAATACTTAATATTACATTATTTTAACATATAATACTTGCACAAAAAGATGATGAAATCAATATTATGAAACATAGAAAAATCATTACAACTGATTTAAGTTGCAATAAGACAGTATTTCTTTCCAGAATACTATAGAGATGATTCAAATGTGTTTTTTAATTTGCTCTCAGAATTAAATTTTGTATATATACGTTTCACTTAGGGTATAAATCTTTTTTATTGGCAAGCGTTTGCACTATAGTTTATGATACATTTTTGTAACAATTTTCATTGTCAGAATGACAGAAATTGAAGTTAATGTGGTTTGAAATAGACAACTCAAATGAGGCGAAATAAGTGTTGATAAAATAATCTAATTTTTGAAAATATTAGCTTATCAATATAAAAAACATAAATTTACCATCATTTTATGTCATTTTACTGATGCAAAAATATTAAGTTTTTCTCCAAACTCATTCTCACTCATAAGGAAATTCTATTTGGATCCAAACCAGGCTTTTATTTTATTTTTAGGAATGAGAATATTTTTTCTTAGAAGACCGTTGAAAAAAATTATACATAATACTCATAAGAATTACATGTGTGTGTATGAAAAGATTAGTGAAGGTATTAATAGACCTATGAAGCTACTGTAAAAAATCAGTGTAAAAATGAGATTGTACATTAATTGAGAAACAGATTGAATTATTTCTAAGAATTGAATATAATAAACTTGTTTTTTCAAATCATTTTTACAGCAGATATGTTATTTGGTAAATGAGTATTTGGTGAGATTATTATTATTATATAAATGTAAATGTCAGTCAATTGATGTAGTCAGTCTCTCTGTTAACAAATACTTTTTGAGCATATCCTATACTGGAAATTTCTTCTGAGAATTGAGTATACTGTGCTAGAAGAGATAGGCAGTCTATATTTATGTTGCTTCATTCTATTTAGAAAGCTACATAACGTACAAATAAACACACAAATAATTAAGATAATCCCACTGCAAGTGCTAAGAATAAGGTCATAGCAGCAATACGGTTCAGAGTACTGAGAGGATATCTGTGGAGGACGTTTAGGGATGACAGCAGGTAAGACATCTCTGAGGAGCTGGGCCTTGACTTGAAACCCGAATGATGAGAGAGTAATGCATGATTTTACAGGAAGAGGCCTCCAAGGGAAAGAATAGCATGTGCAGAATTCCGTAGTAGGAAAGACGTTGTGTTTCTGTAAGACCAATAAAAGCCAGGTGGATTTGAACATGGTGAAAAGGGGGAAAATGACTGGGGGGATCTTAGAACAGTAACAGGCATCAAGCCATTCAGAATCTGTCAGGTCATGATAAGGAGCTGGGATTTTATTCTAAGAACACTGGAAGGAAGTTAGATCAGGGAGTATTGATTTACATTTCAGAAAAATAACTCTTGGTTGTTCTGTAGAACATAGACAAGAAGAGGTGAACTGGGGAGGAGATAACAGGATAACAGGATAGCATGCCATGGCCACTGTCCAGATGGAGAGGATGGAGGCAGAGAACAGGCTGCGGCTTTTCTTTCTTTCTTTTTTGAGACCCCATTTCTAAATACATAAAATCTGTGGATCCCTACCGTCTCAACATAAAGCCCTGACCCTGTGATTCCTGCCTGCCTCTCCAGCCTCACCTCCCTGCACTGCAGCCAGCAGGATTTTTCAGTCTAACAAGTCATAAAATGCCCTTTGAGAAAGCACCCTCTGACGCAGGGCATTCTGAAGGTAGAGGTGCAGGAGTAGGAGAGGCAGTGAATGTGTGTGAGTGAGAGAGGGACACAGTATCTCTCCTAAGGCTTTCTCTGAAGTCATGGTGTGTGAATGGTCGTGATGTCTATTGGGAGGAAGAATGCTTGAGGGAATTGGGAGGAAATTAATGGAAGGAAAAATCATTATCTCTGTTTTATCTAAACCTAGTGCTTATCTTAGTGAAGATGGCAAGTGGGAGATTGGATATAAGAATCTGCCGGTAATGAAATAAGGCTTTGCTATTGCTGTACATTTGAGAGTCAGTGTGTGGATGCTATTTAAAGTTACGAGGCAAATAAGGGAACCTCAGGAGGGAGTGCACAGATAGAGAACAGGGGTGAGGGAAGAGCCTTGGAGTGCTGCTCTATTCAGTGAACTGATACAGTAGGAAAAAATACCAACACAGAAAATGTGATTACGTTACCAGTGACTCTGAGCTAGGTGTCAAGAAAGCTTAGAGATAAACATTTTAAGAAAAAGAACATTCCAAGTGCTGCTGAAACCTAATGTAATACAAGGACAAAAAATTGACCTTCAGCTTTGGCAAGCTCTATAGGTGCAGTCTCTGTGCTTTGGGGGCAGAAGAACTCTGACCAGTATAGGTTGAAGAGAAAGTGTGAGATGAGACAATAAGGCTGGTGTGACAGGACATTTTTGGAGATGTTCGGCTTTGAAGGAAGAACATCAGGGTATAAAAGGCAGGAGGGAATAGTACCAAAGACATAGGTACTGAGGTTGGCCTTTGAACAGTGTCTCTTCTTTCATCTGCACAGGTGGGGCAGCTAAAAATATGGGTACACATTTTTTAAAGTGGTGATCGGAAGAGGAAGTAGTTCCTGACTGAGCTCAGTTATTTTATTTCCGTGCTGAGAGTCCAGTTGGGAGGAGCTGTTGAAGAGTTGAGGAGAAAGTAAGAGAGGTCCATCCCAGAGAGCAGAAAAGGTAATTTATACTAGAGAAATGGAGATGCATTGTTGAATAGCGTTGAGAGACTATTTGAGATCAGTGGTCATAAATTTGAAGCGAGTCCATCCAGAAAGACTATGAAATGTTTCTCTAGCAGCATTCAAACTGTGGCCCTTTCAGAGGGATGGGGCATCAGAAATATTGGTATTTTGACATTAGTTTATGCTTAAGATTACGGGTATCCTAATTCAGATTCCTACCAATAGTGTCCAAAGGTTCCCTTTTCTCCACATTGTCTCCAATATTTATAGTTTGTCTTTTTACAACAGCCATGCTACCAAGTATAAGGTGATATCTTACGGTGATTTTCATTAGCAGTTCTCTGATGATTAGTGATACTGAACATGTTTTCATATACCTGTTGGCTATTTTCACGTCTTCTATTGAAAAATATCTATGCAGGGCCGGGTGCAGTGGCTCACGCCTGTAATCCTAACACTTTGGGAAGCTGAGATGACCTGAGATCGAGAGTTCAAGACCAGCCTGACCAACATGGGGAAACCCCGTCTCTACTAAAAATACAAAATTAGCCAGGCATGGAGGCGCATGCCTGTAATCCCAGCTTGGGAGGCTGAGGCAGGAGAATCGCTTGAACCTGGGAGGTGGAGGTTGTGGTGAGCCAAGATCACGCCATTGCACTCCACACTCCAGCCTGGGCAACATGAGCAAAAACTCCATCTCAAAAAAAAAAAAAAAAGAAAGAAAGACAAGAAAAATATCTGTGCAAATCCTTTGCACATTTTTTTCATTTGGATTATTGGTTTTCTTGCTATTGAGTTGTTGGCACTCTTTATATATTTTTGTTATTAACCCCTTGTCAGATGTATAGATCGAAAATATTTTCTCTTTTTCTGTAGATTGTCTCCTCATTCTGTTTATTGTTTCCTTTGCTCTACAGAAGCTTTTTAGTTTTATCTAATCCTATTTGTCTCTTTTTCATTTTGTTGCCTGTGCTTTTGGATTCATAACCAAAAAGTTGTTACCCAGACCAATGTCATGATGTCATGGAGTTTTTCCCTTAGTTTTCTTTTAGCAGTTTTAGAGCTTCAGGTAGTCTATTAAAGTTACTAATCCATTTTGAGTTGGTTATTGTATAAGTTGTAATGAAACTATGTGGCTTTTAACCTGCACACCCAGATTAAGGAATGTTAGTTGCTAATGTGTTTTAATTAGAATGCTCTTACGTGATTACTGAGTTTAAATGTTACTGCTAGAATATCTAAGCTGTTACATTATTGTAAATTTGGGGTGATTTTTCTTTGGCTAAAAAGTAAATAGGCGAGTACACATATAAGATTGGAAATTGTGATAATTTAATTCCAACAAGAATAAGATTTTAGGTTGGATATATTTCTTCATGCAACTATCAATAAATGTGAATGATGGACAGCAAATCTATTCGTATCATAATTAATCTCACTACTTGAAGAGTGATATTTGTACACCCACCCATGTGCCTAGCCCTGTTTCTATTTGTTTGCTAGAATCATGACAGAGAGAGAGAAAAAATATAACAAATGTATTTTTTCTTTGATTAGTTTCTTGACAGGGGCTCATTCTGTTGAATGTTAGTGTCAGAGGTGAACACTGTGTTTCATTTAAGAGTAAGAAATACAGAAAGAATATTGCAATGACTGAATCCTGAAAAGATATGGGCAAGTCTTTCAGATATTGTTGTTTCAAATGTAATGAAAATAAGCTAGATTAATAATAATAATTTCTTATTGTACTAATCAATTACTCTGTGGAAGAAACTATGTTAAACAATTTACACGTATTAATTAATTTAATGTCTACATCAGCTGAAAAAGATAAAGTCTATCAGTTTCCCTTTCCTTAGGAAAAGACTAGTGATTAACGATATTAAGTAAGTTGCTTGCAACTAAAATTTAGAACCAAAATGCAAACCTGGGTTCATTTCATTCAAGTGTTAGCACATTTGCAGGGCTATTTAATATTTCATTTAAACATCTAAAAAATTTCATAAGCTTTATTATCATGAAAGTTTCGGAAACCATGTTTTAGACAATAAATACTTTGAAAAGCCAACTCATATTAGTGTGTTAATACATCCAGGAGATAAAATTTAAAAGGTGCACATTTAAAGAAAGCAAAACATTTCATATTTATTTGCAATTGCGTATTTCATTTTTAATTTTTGGCAAACTAGTCCAATCATTGACGAATAGCTGGCTTTGAACTCTGGAGTTTGAGACGTAAAACCTGGGAAGTGGGATTTCTCCATGGTGGACAGGTGTCTTCTTCACACAAAGGATCCACAGCTTATGGTGCATAGGTGTGCACATATGTATGTGTTTTATGCAAGGCAAACAGATTGTAAGGCTATTGTTCATAGAAAAGTAGTAGGTTATACATGCTTTTAATATATACTATTTTCATTAGGTCACTGGAAGAAAGTTTTGAATAGGAGTAAAACAGCTCTTGAACCTAAAACTTAATTATGCCACATTTTACGCCAGGATAAAAGTGTAGCACAAAAATACTTCCTATATTATGCCAGACTAACAATGCCTGAAATAACGTAACGCAATGCTTCTTTTTCCACTGAATCATAGAAATTCAGAAAGTATAAGAAGATGTCAAGTTTATAAGGCATTGTACTAAATAGTAACTTATCACTGTAGAAGGATGGCCTATATTTTTGAGTGAAAATGAATAGCTTCAAAATTGAATATCAAGACAAAAGTTAGAAAAAAATCTATAATAGATTAAAAAATACCACAAATAACATGTTTTTATGGAATATAGCATCAATTATAGACAATTTAAAAAATATGTCATCTCCCAAATCCTTTATGCATAAATCATATCTGTCATGTAATTTTTATTTGCAGTTTATTTGATGTAATACTTTCCCACTTGTTTAATTTAGAGATCAAATTCATCTAATTGTTTATACACCAAATGACACAATGATGATTATGTCTATTTTGTGCTCTATGGTTCCTTAATTGGCACTTGAACAATTTTGTTTAAACATAAAAAGTAATAAGCTAAAATTGATTATTATGAATAATATTAATAATAAAATACTTATTGAAATCAACTCTTTCTGCCAAATGGAATCAGAAAAACCATTTATGTAATTAAACACATTAGCAAAATAGGCATTTATTATATAGAAAAGAAGGAGAGAGGAAAACATACAAATAGAATATCTTTACTCAAACCAACATACAATTCTGATGTCTTAAGAAACGTTAGAGTAATATTGTATATACTCCCATCTTTTTAAAAAGAGAGTAAATTTAAACTCAAGGACATTAAGTTATGTATCAAAGGTTATTTTTCAAAGATTCCATTTCTTTTCGTTATTCTCTTCATAACAAAATATAATGTTGACAGATTTTGAAAAATACACTGCTTTTTACCTGGATATCAATTTACTTATAACTGGTATTACATTTGTGACAGTAAATGTCTCGTCTTGTCATTTAACTATCAACTAAGGCCTTTTTGTGATTCCTGAAATAGGGCCTCAAACAAAACCCAAGGGGTGATTAAGAAAGTATTCCAATATCCCCAAAGCAATGTGAAAACCTAATCCTGACAAATAAATTTATGGTGTTAACATCTCCTATTCTAAAATCAGTTAGCTTGCTTGGAAGAAAAACTTATAAGGGGAAAGGTATTGAACTTTACCAAGTACTTACCATGTTACAATTAGACAGCCCAGTAGAAAAAAATCATTGAAGTTTTTGAATTCCGTGAATTAAAAAAAAATTATTGGAGGAATGCTAACTATAGATCAAGGGAGGAAAAGTTGTGTTTCAGCAATTGAGTGTAACAGTTATTAAAGTTCCATGATGGTTGATCCTTATGTTCTTAAAAGAGCCTGCCTATGAACAATGATGTGGGTGAGAAAGATCGTTAATAAATAATTGGTTAACCGATGGCTAGACCACAGTGCCAAAGATGAAACTAAAATCCAGAAACTAAAAGCCCCAAATGTGAGTGACAAACTTTTGCAATATGTGAATCAGGCTAAAAGTTCAAGGGGAAAAGGAAGGCAAAGAAGGACATTTATATGATTGAGCATCTTGGTTTGAAAGAAATTATATGTTTAATTATATTATTCCCTTGTCCTTCCATGAACCCTATGAAGTATTAATAGCCTGTTTTATAGGAAAAGTTCCTTGAAGCTGAGAGCATTTATATAGGTTATCCAAGGTTTCCTTTCTGGTAAGCAGTGAAACCAGAGTCCAAAATCCAAACAAACTGACACAATATTTCATGATTTGTCATCTAAATTTTTGTTGCACAAAGTGTGGTCTGTGGACCAGGAATGTCTTCATTTGGGAGCTTGTTAGAAATGAAAGATCTCATACCAAACCCAGAACCGTGAAATCATAATCTGCATTGTAATGAGATCTCCAGGTGATTCTTATCCACATTGCAGTTTGAAAGGCACTCAAGTAAAACACTCTAATGGAGGCTAAGTGGGACCCACAACAGGACACCCAGAAGTCACAAAGAGTTGAAGGAAGAGGAGAGAGTTAATGCCACAAATGCAGAGCATGTGCCGAGGGACTTTTAGGGAAAGTCTGGACTGCTTGTCTCAGGCAGAGGCAAAGGATTAAATGGCCCAGACATGGCTATGCTGTGCTTAATCTAAGACTTAGACAAATACGGAGATGTGAACTGAAAACACCCTTATCCATTATCTGCTCCCAATCCCTCCTTTTACACTTCAGGTCCTAACTTATGCAAGCATAATATGTGGAAGCAAGAATTGAGTCTCTTATGCCCCAACGTACCAATCTGTTCTTCAGAAAAGCCTGCTAGTCCTAAAAAAAGGTAATGGGATATCCTGGATTGTTCAGGGTAACCCTGATTCCAAATATTGTGTTATTATTAGACCTAGTATCATGTTACAAATAATAGTCTAAAATTTCAGCACAGATATGACTATTCCACGCATATCAATGAAATGAAATACCTGGGTATACAAAGCTTAAGTTTTCAAAGTGGTGATTCACTAGAAATTCTGATCACTCTAAGCAGAATGCTTTAATATGTAGCATTATGACATTATATAAACTCTATATTAGGACAAAGTAAAGATCTACTGATATTCAGTTAACAATTCCTTAGAGGTGTTAAATTAATCTTCAACTGTGATGTGCCCCATTTTGTTCCTACTATTTATCAACAGCTGAATTTTAAAACTTTCGTTTACTCATTTAACATGTATTGAGTACCTAATAGATGCTGGATATTATCTTAAATATTAGAGTTAAACAAATGCCTCTGATTTGCTGCAGAAAGCAGAGACATGCAAATAATAAGTAAAAATGAGTGTTGTTGCTATATTTTAAAAGCACATAGGATTTAATGGGCACAAAAGACAGAGGTTCAATTCAACCTAACATGAAGTTGAATTCAAAGGAGATAGGAGGCTTGAGATGAATGACATCAATGGTCACTATATGAAAAAGTTTCTTGGGCTAAGTGCCAATGCCAGGGGATATGCCCCCATAAGCAAAGGCACCAACAACTTTGTTGAAGATACAGGTAGGATGACTGTTGTGTAAGATGTGACAGATTTTGTTGAGAAATAAGCCTGCATCTGTGGACAGGTCTGCTTTACGGGAGGCTGAACTTTGTAGTTTAAATGACAGGAAGCCCTTGGAGGAGTGAGTAAAGTGATCATTGTGTCAATTTAGAAAGACCATTGTACTTCATGTTCCCCACGGGGCCCGTCATGGGGCAGGGGGAGGGGGAGAGGGATAGCATTAGGAGATATACCTAATGTAAATGACCAGTTAATGGGTGCAGCACACCAACATGGCACATGTATACATATGTATCAAACCTGCATGCTGTGCAAATGTACCCTAGAACTTAAAGTATAATAATAAATAAATAAATAAATAAGATTGTGCTGTTGGTGTATTGGGAATAGATTAGAGCAAGGGAACCATTTGAGAGACGAGAAAGATGATGAAGGTTGAAGTTCAGAAAATGATATGGTGATGTAATATATTTTGGCATCAAGTCTGTTGCCTGAGTTTAATTTACAATATGTTTAGGTAATAGAGTGGAAAAAACAAACTTAAAAACAAGGATCAGCATTCCTCCTTAGGAAAAATAAGGGGGCTGTGTAGAAAACATTTCAATAAAGTTCTTGAATGAAAGGTCAGACCCTGGGGCATGAGTTAAAGGAGAAATGGAAAAAATGGCTCTGCTTTATAAATGGTGAAAGAAATGGGTAGTGAGAAAGTGTGAAGAGGAGAGAGGGGACAAGGAAAACTGAGTAAATGGGGAGAATCACAGAAGAAAACTAGACAGAAGGCTGGATAAAATCTCACATTTTTGGAACATGGATGTCTAATTAAGGTTGATGCTATTAAGCCTGCTGAACACGTGAAGGCTGATGTTAAAAGTTTTTCTATGTTCAGTATGTATAAGGAAAAAGGAAAAAATGACCCTTAGTCTAACATCTGGGTCTTTCTGTGATAGGAAAATAGGGGAGTTAAGAAATGGGTAATGAAAGTGAAAACCGTGCTCAGGATATGAATGGGAATACCAGAGAATATTGGAGGGCAAGTCACCTATAAGTTTCAGGATCTGTAGAAATAGGAACATGAGATGTGTCCTGAGACACATAAATGGCGATATTGAAAACAGTTAAATACCTTTATGCCGTGTGCTCCAACATATGAGAAAAGCTCCATAAACAATCAACATGTTCATACAGTGGTTATTATCTGAATACAAGTTTCGATTAAAGTATTGGTAAATGTTTACCTAATTTGAATTAGAATGGAGTTTACCTAAGTAGGACGAAGAGAGCGCTCATAATAAAGGACTGCTAACTGCCACTCTCTTAAGGAGCCATTTGTATTCTTCATAGTCATTTTGTGGAAAACCAGGATAAAAGTTCCAACAGACCAGTTAAGGGGTGAGTCTTATGTTTGGGTTTGTAAGTGTTTCCAACCTAGAAAGCCAATGTCATTAGTTTAGGAGTCCCAGTTCAGATCTACTTTGCCAGGTCTGCATCTCTAATTTCCTAATTTCTGGATGAGCCATCTGTATTAGTCCGTGTCCTTGCTGCTGATAAAGACATAACCGAGACTGGGAAGAAAAAGAGGTTTAATGGACTTACAGGTCCACATGGCTGGGGAGGCCTCACAATCGTGGTGGAAGGCAAGGAGGAGCAAGATATGGATGGCAGAAGGCAAAGAAAGTGTTTGTGCAGGGAAACTCCCAATTTTAAAACCATCATATCTCGTGAGACTCATTCACTATCACGAGAACAGCACAGGAAAGACCCGCCTCCATAATTCAATCCCCTCCCACTGGGTTCCTCTCATGGAAACCAGTCTAATATCTGGAATTACAGGTGTGAGTCACTGCTCCTGGCTCTTTATTGAGTGACTATTATTTTCCTGGCATAATTCAAAGTGCCTTACAAGGATCCACTGTATGAACATGTTGGTTGTTTATGGAGCTTTTCTCATATGTTGGAGCACATGGCATAGAGGTATTTAACTGTTTTCAATGTCACTATTTCTGTGTCTCAGGACATGTCTCATGTTCTTATTTCTACCGATCCTGAAACTTACAGGTGACTTGACCTCCAATATATTCGCTGGTGTTCCCATTCATATCCTAGAGCACAGTTTTCACTTTTGTTACTCACTTCTTAACTCCCCTATTTTCCTATCACTGAAAGACCCAGATATTAGACTAGGTATCCCGAGCACAGTTTTCGCTGTTGTTACCCATTTCTTAACTCCTGTATTTTCCTATCACAGAAAGACTCAGATATTAGACTAATAGGAATGTGGGAGTTACAATTCAAGATGAAATTTGGGTGGGGACGCAGCCAAACCATATCACCCTCCAAGCCAGAGTTTTCAAGTTAATACATGAGCTCTTTGTATGGCCTCATAGTCATTGCAAAAAAACAAAAATCACAGGAAAGCTAAATAAATGGAAAGCATCCATCAGACTTCGTACCATTCTGAAAGAGCAACTTTTAATTTTGTGACAACCCTTTCATATAACTCTTGCACAAAAGTGGAAACCTACCACACATGTGCCTTCACTGTAGACACAAAGTGCTTTTATTCATTTTGTTTGTTTTGTTTTGCTTATCTTTTCATCCCCTCCTCAACTCTTCACACCTACCCCCCAACAACTGATGGTACTAACCAGGTTGATTTGCTTTCTAGGAAGTTTTGTAATGAAAATTTCAGAATATTGTTTGAATGTGTTACATTTTCAGGCCAAAGAAGTTTGTTATTCATCAACAAATGCTATTTCACTCTAATGCCTGATAAAAGTTGAAATGCATTGGAGAGGCAGCATTCTGGCATGGTTATGGAGGCTGGATCCAGAGAGAAATTGCTTGCATTTGTATACTGATTATTCTTCTTTATAACTGTAATGTTGGGCAGTTACTTAACCTCTCTGTGATTCAGTTATCTAGGCTATGAAACAGAGATGAAAAATAAAATCTGATGGGATTTTTTGGGAATTAAATGCATTAATACTTGTAAGGCACTTTGAATTATGCCTGGAAAATAATAGTCACTCAATGAAGAGCCGGGAGCAGTGACTCACACCTGTAATTCCAGTGCTTTGGGAGGCTGAGGCAGGCAGATCTCTTTGATGTCAGGAGTTCGAGACCAGCTTGGGCAACATAGTGAAACCTTGTCTCTACAAAATATACAAAAATTAGCCAGGCATACTGGTGCACAACTGTAGTCCCAGCTACTCTGGAGACTGAGGCAGAGAATCATTTGAGTCTGGGAAGCAGAGGTTGCAGTGAGCAGAGATCACACCACTGCACTCCAACCTGGGTGACAGAGAAAGACCCTGTCTCAAAAAAATAATTACTCAATAAAAAAAAAATCATGTTTGTATATTGCTGTCATGATCATTGTAATTGCTAGTGTTATTACTATTTCATTTCTAACTCTAAAACCATGTGTGACCATTTCAAACAGTGGGCTCAGGAGTATTTCTTGAGGATCTCCCACTTGACCCTGTCTCTTGCTTGTATGTTCCTGTGTTTCCTACTCATCTCTTTTATGATGTGCCAAGTGCATTCAGGTGGTGGTTGAGGAGGACATGTTAGCTTTGTCCATCAAGAATATGTTGGAATGATTGTGGCCCCAGGAGATGGTGTCTTAGGGTCGAAATTTCACTTCATAAAAGAGCACCTGTCTTGATTATTGGAACTTCCCACAGTTTCTTTCTCGACCCTTACACCTCTGTCAAGTTCACCCTAAAGGCCAGTATTGAGGAGCACCTGCAGAGCCTTTATGAGGGCTGCAGTCCTGTCTCTTCACCACCTTCCCAACAGAGTGTGGAAGACCTGGAGGGAAGAAGGCAGTCCTACTGCAAGCTCGACTGGAAAAATCATTTAGAGTTTACATGAATACAATAAAGAAGGTCAGAAAAGATTTAACAGCAGGACAGCTAGTGAAGCATTGGCAGATAAGCCCACTAAATGCAGTGTTCAAGTTGACTCATCTTGTAATTGATCTATGGGTTTCAATTAGTGTGTGACAGCCATAGTTCACCTTATCTCAAATATTATCATGATTTTTTCAAGCACTTTCTCCTTGAAGATTATCTGAACACACAGTAAGCATATTTTAATTCAAGGCAACACCCTGTTATCTCCCTTAATTCATCATTCCATATATTACAAACATATATCTTATTTGAATTTTATTAACGATCAGTACATGTGTTGTGAAGGATTTCAATTTTTTTAGTGAAATTTATAAACCCACAACTCTTTGGAATCATATAATCAAAACATTTGATTACTTTTCACATAAAAGTTGCTATTTCTCAGCATGTTTACTATGTCACTTGAGGTTTAAATTATGATTTAATGCTAGTGTTTCTTTTCACTGATTATCCATCAGAAGGAAAGTTATGAGTGTTTAATTTTTGGATATTTCTAATTTTATTTACTATATTAATTACTAAAGCCTAAAGGAATCTAGGAAAATAATTTTAAATTAAATGTAGCTTATTGGGGAACTTTACTTATTCTCTTTAAAACATGACAGACTTAGCGATTATGTTCCTTGGGTATTATAAGCTCAGGTAGTCAGTTATTCAATGGGGTTTAACTGAATCAACTGAAAAAGCCTCAACTTTTGAAGGAAGCTGACTAGCAAATTCACATATTTATAGTAAACTTTTATTATAGGGATTTAGAAATATCAATTACAATCTGCTCTCAATTTTTTTTATAAAGCAAGAAAACAATATAAGTTGTATCTAGTAAAAAAATATAGATATCACAACATTATATTCCTTCACTTCATTACTCTTTCAATTGTTAAATCTAAGCCAAAAATGTAGGCTGCTTTTGCTCTCCACAAGAGTTTAATTTTTAAACTTCAAAACTATTTTATTTGAATTCAAATTACTAAGCATTTTAATTATTAAGTAAAATTCCTTTCAAATATAATCACATTCACAGCTCTTAATAATAATACCTGTCTAGAGAAGAGTATTAAAAACTAGTATACTCTTGGAAAAATCACTTGATTACTTAGCCTATTAAAACTATATATGTGCTACTATCACTTGTAGCTAAGTAATTTCTGCAATATTTAACATTCTTGATACTGCCATTCATAACAATAAGCTTAACATGAGATACAAAATTAAAAAGGCATATTTGTTAAAATTGTTTAATGATTAAAATATTTTAATATTTTAAAATAGATAAAACATTACTAAATTAAGGTGCTCCTATGATGTCAAATACACAGTGTCCCAGGAAAGCAGAGATTACAGTGTGTAGGGAAATATTCCCCAGCCAGAATGAATGCAGTATTTAATATACGTTCAGGAAATAAAGAGCTGCTGGCCGTTGGTAGCTAACCTAGAGACCTCTGGGTGCTGAGCTAGAAAAGATGAAGTCTGATTTTGACTTCATTGTATAAACAGAATGTCATCCGCACATCAAATTCCACCCACATTGAACCCCTGGCATGGTTAATGATTATAATCTTCACATTTAATCACGGGAACTCAGTGACAGGCAAACAAAGGTTAGCTAAACTGACAGTTCAGACTGTTTCAACGTAAGAGAACTCCACAAGTTTTATTTTTAAATGTGCATGTCCAATTCCAGCAACACTCTTCCAAAATGCAGCTGAACTATGTACAAAGCATAGTTACTGGACAGAGCTCATCTTTTATCTCTCATGTGATAGGAATTATCTGGAAATTTGCTAGGTTACTTTCAAAGGTCCATTTTTCTAATGCTACTTTCCTGGTTGAATTAAGTTGGGGGTTTTTAAATATGGAATAAAGATCTGGATAAAAAGGAGATTCTTTTAACTAAAATTGTTTTCATGCTCTTATCTTTAATTAAATCATTTGAGTTATTTTTTCTAAATAATCTAACTTCAACATATTTTAGTTTTTCACAGATTATGCAACCAAATCACCTGGAGTTTACTAAAATGGAATGAAAGAACTTAGAACATGTCCTATAGTAGCATGTATTGAAAAATCCTTTAAATGACAATAATTTTAAGTTTTTAGAATTTTAAGCAAACACACTGTGAAAATAAAAATTTTAACATTTATTATATTTTAATTGAGTAGTCAGGGTAATTTAATGAATTTATATTACAGAAGTCAAGAATGTTATTTACCTTATAATAAAAAATTCAAAATGCATGAGAATTTAATTATATTAAATTTAATGCGAGGTTTTACAAAAGATAGTGTATGCTATTATACACACATGGATATGCCTTGCTGTAAAAATTGTGGTATCTTTTCTAGGATTATGTTTTTATCCTTACATGATAAGATGTACTTTAAAATGTATTTACAATTTTTTGATGAATTAAATTTTACTTGAAATTTATTACCTAAGCTGGGCGTGGTGGCTCATGCCTGTAATCCCAGCACTTTGGGAGTTCGAGGCGGGCAGATCACAAGGACAGGAGAGTGAGACCATCCTGACTAACACGGTGAAATCCTGTCTTTACTAAAAATACAAAAAATTAGCCGGGCATGGTGGCACTTGCCTGTAGTCCCAGCTACTTGGGAGGCTGAGACAGGAGAATCCCTTGAACCCAGGTGGAGGTTGCAGTTCGTTGAGATCACACCAGTGCATTCCAGCCTGGGCGACAGAGCGAGACTCCGTCTCAAAAAAAAAAAACAAAAACAGAAATTTATTACCTATTACTGACATTGCTTCTTTTCATAAAACCTTAATTTGAGATAATGTTTAACTTATCTTTTGTGATATTTAATCAAGTATTGTTCTAAATTAGTTTATTTCAGTTACTTTGTTATCGTGTTTCCAAAAAATGTATTTTATTATTTTTTGGGCATGCCAATATAACTTTGTATTATTGGGTTTTGTGTTTAATGATCTTTAATGATGCCAATGCTTGTCTAATTTTTTTTAATTTTTAAAGAGATTCACTGTAATAAGCTGAAATTTTTTAAAGTTACATGAATCTTATAATTTCACAATTCTATTTTTGGAAAAGAAATCATCAAAATAACCTTTTCCCTGCTTCCAAAATAAAAAATAAAAGAGAAACAGAGATAGAAATAATATCAAAGAATATATACAGGTACAGATCAGAAATGTGATGTTTGCCGTTTATGCATTTTGGGGTTCTTTTTAAGAAAGTTGAGCAAATTCATTAATAAAAATGGGTAAGCATGATCAGAAAGAGAAAACGCACAATAAACAATTAATGATGGAAACCACTTCAAGTTACCAAATCTAGAAAAATAGCATGTTTTTATTAATTGACTGCCTGATAAACTATAAATGATTCCTTAGTTTTTAGTTACATATACTTATGATACGTATGAAGTGATCATCACACTTCATATGACAAAATATTATTTGTAATATTTTTTATAGAGATAAGAAAAAGGTAATTTAGTACTTTTTTTAGCCCTACTAACTACAATTTGCATTTCATTTTTGATAGTTTAGAAAAGTTTCTTTCAGCATCACAATTAGAGGACTTTTTAGCATATTTGGGGATATCTTGGCCGACTTCTTTTGTATCCCAACTATTACAAACATACTTGATTTTTTTTAATAGTTCTGCTACATGTTGTGCTCTGCAAACACAAGAATTCAGATAAATTCCATTTTGTATGATTCTCATCAGAGAGAAATATAAGATAAATTTAAATTATTTCAGGTAGTTGGAAAATTCTCCTGTGAGTGCGTGATTGACAGTATGTCCTAGAATCAGCAAACATGTTTGAGGCTTTATTGATATTAGAGGTTCCTTTCCACAATTTACAGTAAAAATAGAAACTCGCTGAACTACATACCCACTAAACCTATAGATTTGTTTTCATAAAATGTATCTCTTCCTCTCTTGCTCCTTCCCCTAAACAGGTACACTCACGTGAGCTCAGGTGCATGCATACACACACCTCACACTTAAAATCTTAGAGGCAATAATTGGCTGTAGTGGAGATTCTGTGTCTCCAACAAATTTTCTCTTTAGTCATGTCATAGCAAGATGTTATTAGTAAATAAAGATTTTAAAATTAGTGTCAACTTAAATTCTCCAGAATTTATTATATCTGAATACAGCACGTAAAGATTAATTAAATCCAATTAATAATTCCCCACAACAAATACAACACTTACAAACAATGCTACGTTGTTTTCTAAAATCAAGAATCAATAAAAAAGCAAAAATTGAGATTAAAAAAATTGGCAAAATGCACATTTTATTTACAAGAATTCCAAGAATTTCAGCAGAGATAAACCAGTAGAATTCTTTTTTTCATGTCAAATAAAATTATATACTTATTCTTTACGTTTGTGAGGAAGGGCTTATATACAATAGATATTGTTAATCATATTACATATTTTGAAATAATCAATAATACTAACTGTTATCTTGAAAACCTCTCCCATATCTTCGTGTATTACACTCACGTAATAAAAAAACAAAATAACATTTAGGTTGCATAAACACCTGTACTGCCAATAAATGAAAGTAGTTTTTAATCCATCACTCCATCACTTGTAATTTGATAAAAAGCAGAATTCATGAAATATACAAACTTTTTAAACCCATAAATCAATGCTTTGCTCTACACTTCATCCCTGATAAAAGTTTATGCACACATTTCTCCTGAGAAATATTAGTATTATGTAAGCTGTTTACGATTACCTTTACCTTATCTGATGTATATTTGAAATATTTGCAATAACAAAGTTTTCCCATTCTCAACATTTAGATTACCAAATATCTCACTTGTGATCAGGTATCTATTTTTCATTTTGGCAAATTATATTGGCAAATGCCGTTGTAACTAATCAGAACATCTTAAATAGAAGTGTACATTCAAAGAACTTCTAAAGTTTATTTTATTGGAAAAAAAAGAAGAATAGTAAAAGACTGTAGGAAGAGTTAGCGATGATTTTGCCTGTAGATAGAAGTTAGAAGAGACTGAGGATAGCTTTTTTAAAAAAATCTGTTTCCAAGGTTATATAACACATTGCTTGAGCTGTCAAGATTTTATTAAAGAGGAAAATAAATGAGAAAAAAAAAATGATGCTGTATTTTAAGCCTAAAATGATGGAGTGATTGCAAAAGGGATTAGAGGTGTTGTTTATTCTCATATTGATTCTTGCCTGTAGACATTTAAACCAACGCAACAAACAAGTTGAGAATGAATGGGTAAGCTGCGTAACTTTTTCAATTTTATAGCCACAGAAGCAAGACACAGTGACTTATAATCCTGAAGCATTTGCTGTCCATCTAAGACAGGAACCAGCAACATTGAGGAATGGACTGCTCAACTTTCTAGAATAGGTAAGAACTGAAGTCCATGAAGGATACTGACATCCAGAAGAAACACACCAATATGAACATGGAACAAGAGCCTCACTGTCACTGTGTGTTCAGGTGGGCATGCCTAGCAGGAAAACAAACAACATTGAAAACACACACTACTATGTCTCAGTGAAAAGTTAGACCAAAATTCAGCTAACATGGGATGTGAGTCCTAAGGGAGGGACTTTAGGAAAGTCAGTTAGTCAAAGTATTGTTTTTATCTGTTTTTGTTTTTTGTTGTTGTTTTTTGTTTTGTTTTTAATTTTTAAAGTAGAAATAATTCTGCATAAAGCTCACATTCAAGTTAAATAAGATGCTCTACGTGATGGTCCTTTATAAGTTATCCAGTGTTATGTAAACAGTAGATACACCATCCCTGCAGAGAAGCAGGAGATGGTGAGAGGAACAATTTGATTTGCTCTCCTCTCAAGCAGTCTTCATTTCTGTGTGCCCCTCACAGAGCAAGTGCCTCAGTCTCTGGATTTGTTCTTGATAATATATATTTCCACTTCCCATGCTGACTTTATAACCTAGTTTCATGTAAGAGATTCAATGTCATGTGGATTTCACCTGATACTAGAAGTGACATGAAGTATAAGAGAAAAAATGTCCCAGAATTTATTGGGAGAGTTTTCCCAGTAGAGTGCAATTCTCTGTTGAGAAAGTCCAAGTGAATTCAGTGCCCAAAGTATAATCATGAACAGCTGTATGAGATACTAGTGGATGCATATCAGCCCTATTCTACTGAATTATATACAAATAGGTGGCTTTGCTTCCAAAAAACATGTGGTGCATACAACTACCTTTTTTTGGTATAGTCTGTGCAGTTCTCATCAGAATTTCCATACTGCTGCAGTCACAAGCTCAGAGAAGCCAACTATTTGTCTCACTGATTTTCCTTGAGTACACTGAAGGACAGCATCTGGTAGGAAAAGGCCATAAATACCTGTATAAAGCCAAAGTATTATTTTTCCCAAGCTATTTGCTATCATATAAAGCGTGCCTTTTCCTGTCAAATCTTAATTTGAACTCAAAATTAACTTATATAACATAGTCACAGATATAGCATTATTTGTCATAGTTCATTTTATGAGAATTCTACATCAAAACACCTTAGAGAGTTACATTATAAAATCATAGTGGAAGAGAAGCTAAACAAAAACTGAGACAAAAATAAACTAGAAATAAAAGTTTCAACGTGAGCTTAGCTGTTGAAGCAAGTAAGCAAAGGGAGACTTCTCCAAAGGAAAAAAAAAAAAAACTCAGACACAAATTGTCTTACTTTTTTTACTTAATCACATCAGTATTTATATCTAGAGAACCAAAAAAGATGTCTGCGTATGTATTACACATACACACACAAACACACACGCACATGTATCTTTCTATATATATAAATTATATATACAAACACACACATATATATACTATATTTGTAGTATATAAATTCATAATTTCATGGTTTCTTAGGAAGACAAAGGTAATGATCCATCCTTTGTTATAGCTACCATTAAATTATGAAATTGCTGGAAATCGTTAATTACTTTCTCATGCTCCACTGGTCTATGCAGTCTATTTACGGAGACCAACAGAAGCCCAAATATGGTCTTCAGAAAGGACTAAAGTTGCAATTGCAAAATGACAGTTAAGAAATTCCTCTGGTACTTTAAAACATATATTTTGACAAGAAAATATCTGGCCGTGCGCGGTGGCTCACGCCTGTAATCCCAGCACTTTGGGAGGCCGAGGCGGGTTGATCACGAGGTCAGCAGATCGAGACCATCCTGGCTAATATGGTGAAACCCCATCTCTATTAAAAATACAAAAAAAAAAAAAAATTAGCTGGGTCTGGTGGCGGGCGCCTGTAGTCCCAGCTACTCAAGAGGCTGAGGCAGAAGAATGGCGTGAACCCGGGAGGCAGAGCTTGCAGTGAGTCGAGATCGCGCCACTGAACTCCAGCCTGGGTGACAGAGCGAGACTCTGTCTCAAAAAAAAAAAAAAACCAAAAAAAAACCCATGAGGCAATGGATTATAGTATGGAAAATATCGAAAGAACACTTCATTTTCAAAATTACTGATATCTTGAAAATAACTAGAATAGAAAATTTCTCTAGGATGAAGTTTTGGGATCAGTAGAAAATTATCTGAGAAGTATTGAGTCATTATACATCCCAGTCCCTGAACAAAGACCTACAAAGTAATTACTATTACAAGCCCCATTCTAGAGATGACAAAACTTAAAGTAAAAGAGAAAATTCTTGGCAAATATCTCAGCGCTGTGGTATCCTAATATGAGGGCTTATGTGTCTTCTCATTTGTAGAGCAACGATGGAAACGAAATAGATCTTTTACCAATCCAGGCTCTTCCTACCAAATTTCCATTTTCTTTGCACATACCCACTTTAAACTTAGAACCTTAAAAACAAAGCATGCTGACTAACATATTCTTCAGTCCTTTAGATATAAATATCGAACGGCTCTAATGCATATATTCATTTTTTTTAAAGCCCAAAACATTCGTGTAATGTTTCTAAGGTCTCTTATATAAACTGTTGTTTTACATAACAGTTATTTATGTAATTGAATATTCATATGCCACACATTACCCTTCGACTAGAATTGATCCAACATTACGCTATTATACTGTGAATATTGTTGGAGCAATTTCATGAGACTTTGATTCTCTGAAAATAATACACACTTTAGTGTTCTGGAGTAAATTTTACTTTTTTAAAAATAAAAAATATTACAGCTAGGCAAAAACAAAACCAAGTCCCCCTCTCCAAATTTTTTTTCTTTTTTAATTAAGATATAGTATTGTATGTCTTGCAATTTTATAGGAATGGGCTTTCATTAACAATAAACTCTGTCATTCTTTTCATTCTGTTTCACTAATTCAAATTTCTGTCATTCTATTATCCCAATAGTTAAAACTGTCTTGATTGGTTTGAGGTATATTATCCATTTTTTTGTATGTCATTTGTTTTCACACAGATTTCTTATTCAATGTAGAAGTTTATGCTACCAAATTAAATATTTTAAAGCTATTTTTAAAAGACCAAAGTAGGAAAAATTTAAATAACATTAAAATAATGAAAATAACGCCTATTTTACACAGCTTCTTTTATTTTAAAAAATATTTTGTTCTACTTTGAAATAACCTCAAACATATTAAAAATCTGCAAATATGGGATAAAGAACTTTCATTTTTGTGGGATCTTCTGAGGACAATTAACTTGTCCTTTTTCCAATTCCCCATCACCCTGAAAATATTTACTGTTAATCTGTACCAACAAAAATCTTTTCCTACATGACCACAGTGCCACTAACAAATCCAGTAAATTGACATTGATGGATTATTGCCATCTAAACCTCAGACCTCATTCACATTTCACCAAATGTCCTAATAATGTCATTTTCGCAAAATAATTCCATTAAGAATCATGGTATTTAGTTGTAATCTCTCTCAAGTTTTTCATTCTTGGAAAATCCCAGAGTTCTTACTTATCATTCATAATCTTGACATTTTAAAGATTACAAGCCAGTTATTATGTAGAGCATTCCTCTGGTTGGGTTTGGGTTTGGTTGGTGTTGCCTCACATTTAGATCCAAGCTAAGCATCTGTGTCAGGAAGTAATGTTGTGTTTTTCCCATTGCATTCTATTAGGTAGAACATGATTTCAAGTTTCCCTTCATTGATAATGTTTACTTTGATCACATAATAGAATGTTTATGAGGCTTCTCTATTGAAAAATTACACTTTTTCTCTTTATAAATACTAAGAATTTGGGGGAAGCTACTTTAACATTCTGTAAATATCCCATCCCTCATGAAATTTTTAATTGTTTGATTTATTTATTTGCATCTCAATGGACCCAGGTTTTATGTTTCATTTAATGGATTCTAATATGCTTTTAGAATAACTAATTTTGACGCTGAAATTCTACAAAATTTACCCAATAAGAGATGTCTTCAAGAGAGATTGTTCACCTTACCTGTCATTATCATTAAGCATGTCTTGTTTTGTAACAACACAATATTTTCCTGAAACATATAATTATTTTCCTGTCCCAGCTGTGAAAAAGGAGCCCTGGTTTCTTTTACTGGAGGATGTTATTTAGAAGCCAAATTCCAAGAGCTAGATGTGCTCATTCATGCTGAAGCCCCTCTCAGTGCATGAAGCTAGAGAATACATATGCATGCATACATCTATTTGCACAGACGCATACATTCACACACACACATTCTCTCATACAGAAAGAGCAATGTGAGGCATGAGTCCACTCTAACACCACTCCGATCCAACACCACAGAGGTCATTCGGGTTTTTACCTTTCCGTGTTTGTAAGTCCCCTTTCCAAGAATAAGCAATCTAGCTTTTGTTATCCTTAGCATATAAACTTATTTGGTAAAACCTTCTGTGTATAACTGTGTGAATGCTCTTCAGAGTAACAGAACCAATGGGATATTATGTATATTTCATATATTATATATATATAAAATTGTATGTATATGTGTATGTGTGTATGTGTGTGTATTGTGAGAGAGATTTATTAAGAAAATTAGCTAATGTGATTATGGAGGCTGAGAAGTCCCACAATCTGTTGTCTGCAAGATACAGACCCAGGTAAGCCAGTGGTGTAATTCAATGATACTTAGTTCAAGTCAGAAGGCCTGACAGCCCGCATAGCTGAAAATGTAAAGTAATTAATGCATGTTGGGGAAAAAAGACGAAATTGTGCATAGACTTTAAGTCACCGCTCTAGACTCATGACAATAACAACATAATAATGTAGTATGTAGCAGAAGAAAAAATAGGACCAATTTGGCAGGGCGTGGTGGCTCACGCCTGTAATCCCAGGACTTTGGGAGGCCGAGGTGGGTGGATCATGAGATAAGGAGACTGAGACCATCCTGACCAACATGGTGAAACCCTGTCTCTACTAAAAATATAAAAATTAGCCAGGAGTGGTGGTTCATGCCTGTAATCCCAGCTACTCAGGAGGCTGAGGCAGGAGAATCACTTGAACCAGGGAGGCAGAGATTGCAGTGAGAGGACATCATGCCACTGCAATCCAGCCTGGCAACAGAGTAAGACTCCATATCAAAAAAAAAAAAAAAAAAAAAGAAAAAGAAAAAAATAGGACCAATTCTTAAATATATCAAAAACTTGACAGAAAGAAAAACATTAGTTATTTTTCAAGTATTTTTGCTGTATTCATAAATATTGACCCTATTTTAGATCATAAAGAAAACTAAGTCAAAAAGTAGAACAAATAAAACAATGCTATCTGATTATAATATTAAAATAAACAAAAAATAAGACAATTAGAAAAAACCTCTTTATTCTGGCAAGTAAAATAATAAATCACTTAAGCAACACTTTAGAGAAAAAATATACATCAAAATAATTCAATGTATCAAACATATGTATATATGTATGTAGGTACTGAAAATAGAACTATGATACTTCTAAAGGAATGATCATAGATAAAATTTTCTGATATTATATAACACTGTGTCAACAATTGGAAGATGAATAAAACTCATTGGACCAATGTTTTCCAAATGACTGATGCAAGATGTTACCAAATTATATATGGTTAAGAAATTCATTCAAATTACACAATGGATTTTTGTATTACAAAGGTGAGAAAAAGTCATAGTTATGGTTTCAGATTCTACAATGCAACCAACTTTTAAGAAAATACTACCTGTCAAGTTTTGGTGTGGTGTGAAAAAGAATATCCACAATTATCTGAAGTTGGTTAAAATAGTCCTCCCATTTCCAACTATATATTTGTATGAGTATTAGGTTGTATTTTTTTTTCATCTATTGTAAGCAGAATAAATATAGCAATAGTTGGATTCAAAAGTAGATAGAAGAATCTGCTGTGTTCTATTAAGTGAGATTTTTAAGAGATTTACAAAATGCAAAACATATGTCTTTTCAACTTTGTTTATATTATTATTTTTCATAAAATATTTATCTTTTTGTAAAAATATGTCATTTATGTTAATATGCATGGCTTTATCGTGTTAAAATAAATATATATATATTTCAACATTTCTCAGTTTTGATTTCTAATATAGTGAATATCAATATATATGACCCATTTAAACAAAAGAACTTTGGAATCCTTGATAACTCTTCAAGGTTTAATTAAGTCTTGACACCAAAAGGATTGGTTTCAACAATCTGTATCTTAAGTGTTGAGTTTAGACCATTCAATGTAATTGTTGATATACTTATAATTATTTGTATCATACTGTTGTTTTCCGTTTTTCTGCCTTTATTTTTCTGCCTCTGTAGATTTCTTCTTTTTATTTGAATTAATTTTATTGTAGAACGTCATTTTAATTTTTGGTTGAGTTTTTTGTTTTAATTATATCTGGTTTTGGGGGACTTTCTGGTGGCTGCTCTAGAGATTTAAACATATATTTTTAACTTTTCACTGTATACTTAAAATTTTATATTTTTCCATTTTCAAGTTCTTCCTTTATTCCTGAAGTTTTAAGTTTCTTTCATGAATCATTTTCCTTCAGTCTAAAAAACCTCTTTTAGCATTTCTTTTAGAGAAGATCTGCTAGTGAAAATTACCTGAGTTTTCCTTCATTTGACAATAACTTTCAAATTTATTTCTAGAGGATATTTTCACTCGATGTAAAGTTGTGGGTTGGCGGTTATTTCCTGCCAGTATTTTAAATGGTGATTAACTGCTCTCTGCCCTCCCAAAGTACAGGAAAAAACAGAAACTAAACAAAGACAAGGAATTTTCCACATTTTTTTTTCCTGATTCATATGGTTCACCATCTCCTATTCTCAAACCAGACAGGATTTCTCTTAGAACTCTGTCCACACTGGAAACCAAGCTGTACAATTTAGTTTGTAATAGCAGTATCTGAGCTACTAGATATCCAAAATATATATATATATTATATATATTATATATATCCAAAAACATATATATATTATATATATTATATATATCCAAAAAATATATATATTTTGGATATATATATAATATATATCCAAAATATATATATCAACAGTGGTAAATACTGTAGATTTATATATATGTATATACATTTATTATATATATATGCAAAAAATATATATATACACACATGCACTATTTTCTTATGTTATTTGTGACATTTTTTATCTGTATACTTTTTTTGATGTGATTGTTTTTTAACATGCTAGAAGTAACAAGAATAAAAAGAAAGAACTCTGTCCACACTGAGGACGCTCTTTCAATTTTGGGTTGCCTTCCAGGCTAGGTCAGAAGATACTGGAGGAAAATAAAGTGGGAATCTCACTGGCACTGTAGTTATACTTTGAGTTCTGTTTTTTATTTTTTTCTTTCTTTTGCTTTTGAATCTGTCTGCTACCGTTTAATTATCAGAGTCAAGTAGCTCAGATAACTGCTCCATGCATTCCATTCATAATTATTTCGCTGCATTTAGTAGGAGAGAGAGTGGTGTGTGTGTATGCTATGTTGGCTGAAATAGAATAGGTCTTAACTTATACCAACTGCCTCTGCACCTATCTAAATAATCGTAGACTATACTGTTGATATGAATTACACTGATATTAATCGTTCAATCAAATGTGCTTTCTTGGATGAAATCTCAATAAATTCTGATCCTTCCTATAGCACTGAATTTAATTTGCTGGCATTTAATTTGGATCTTTGCATCTGTAATACTGACAGGGATGATTTATAACTTTCCTTCTTTACTATCCTTCTCAGGTGTGAAAATCATAGCTGTGTTGGCCCAAAAATTCAGCTGCAAAGTGTACCTTCTTTATTTGTTCTTGTACCTCTCTGGGTCTGGGATTTTATTATTTGTATAGTGTGAATATTGTTTCTTTGAATTTTAATTGTGGTAAAAGTCACATAACATTTACTATCTTAACCAGTTTTAAGTCTAGAGTTCACTAGTGTTAGCTATACTTGGATTGTACAAAGATCCCTAGAACTTTTCATCTTTCAAAACTGAAACCCAGTACCCGCTGAACATCTATCCTTCCTCCCCACCCACCCCTCATCATGCTCTGCACAGCCTCTGGCAACTACTCTTCTACATTCTGTTTCCGTGAGTTTCACTACTTCAGATCGTTCATATAAATCGAGTCATACAAGGTTTGTTTTTGTGCAACTGGCTTTTTGGTTTAAATTTTTAAAGTACATTTAGAAGTTATCATAATCTGTATTTGTTTTTGTGACATTTTAAATGTGTTATATTTTGAGAAATTGGTCAAGTTCAAATTGTCAGTTTTTAGCACAAAATTATTCATAATTTTTATTATTTTAATGATTAAAGTGTCTATAGTAAAATTTTTCCCTTCTGACAGATGTATTTCTATTTTTTCTATCTATCTTTATATATATATATATATATATATATATATTTTTTTTTTTTTTTTTTTTTGAGACAGCGTCTGGCTCTGTCACCAGGATGGAGTGCAGTGGTGCTATCATGGCTTACTGCAGCCTCAACCTGCCAGGTTCAATGGATCCTCCTGCCTCAGCCTCCCAGGTAGCTGGGACTAGAAGTTCCTGCCACCACGCCTGGCTGGTTTTTTGTATTTTTTGTAGAGGTGGGGTTTTGCCGTGTTGCCCAGTCTGGTCTCAAACTCCTGGACTCAAGTGATCCATCCATCTCGGTTTCACAAAATGCTGGGATTACAAGAGCAAGCCACTGCACCTAGCCTTTTTCTCTTTCCTTAACACCACTTCTTACCTTGTTTCAGTCTTGCTAAGAGCTTGTCAGTATTATTCATCTTTTCAACCAATGTCTGATTTGCTATCCATTGTCTTACTTCTCACAATGAGGCATTAGAATCCACATTTTAGGCCTTTTTTCTAATATATAATTTTTAAGTTTATAAATTCCCTTTTCAGCACTGTTTTATATGCATTTCTGTACATTTGATATTTTCTCATGTATTTTCTAATTTCCATTATGAATTCCATTAGTTAGAAGCACATTTGTTTGGTAACATGTTGGGGCTTTTCCTAGCTACACTTTTCATCACTGATTTCTGCCTCAATTCCACTGTGGTCAGCAAATCTACTGTAAATGATTTGAATCTTCAGAAATTTGAGAGTTTGCTGTATGACCCAAGATATAGTCAATTTTGGTATATACTACCTGTTCATTTAAATAAAATGAAGTTTTATAATGATGCTGGGCGTTGTTCTTTATGCCATTTAAGTCAACTTTGTTAATTATAATTTCAAGTCTTTTTTTGTTTGTTTTTGTTTTTGTTTTTGATGGAGTCTCACTCTGTCACCCATGCTGGAGTGCAGTGGCATGACCTCGGCTCACTGAAACCTCCACTTCCTCGGTTCAAGTGATTCCTCTGCCTCAGCCTCCTGAGTAGTTGGGATTACAGGCAGGCACCATGATGACGCCTGGCTAATTTTATTTTTTTAATTTTTTTAGTAGAGACGAGATTTTGCCTTGTTGGCAAGGCTGGTCTTGAACTCCTGACCTCAAGTGATCCACCCGCCTCAGCTTCCCAAAGTGCTGGGATTACAGGCATGAGCCACCATGCCTGGCCTCAAGTCTTTACATATATTCATAATGTTTATCTTTTTTAAAAAATTTCAACTTTTATTTTAGATTTAGGGGGTACTTTTGTAGGTTTATTACATAGATGCATTGCATGATGCTAAGATTTGGCACACGGATGATCCTGTCATCCAGGCAGTGAGCAAAGTAGCCAATAAATAGTTTTTCAGATCATGACCCCCTCTCTCCTTCCCTCCTCTAGTAGTCCACACTGTCTGCTGGTGCTATCTGATGCACATGTATACTCAATGTTTAACTTCCACTCAATGAGAGCTAGGTGCCCATTAACAGTGAATTGGATAAAGAAAATGCGGCACACATACATCATGGAATACTACGTAGCCATAAAAAAGAATGAAATCATGTCCTTTGCTGAAACATGGATGCAGTGAGAGGCCATTATTCTAAGCAAATTAATGCAGAAACAGAAAAACAATTACCACATGTATATCTTTTTTGTAATATCAACATGTGTGAAAGTTATGTAAAGTCTTTCACTAAGATTATGCAACTTTTAACTTATTTTTTTCACTTTCTTTTGGAGGGGTATATGGAGAGAGGTTGATCTCATACTATCTACCTGTGGTTTGTCCCTAACCCTCCAGAACTTTTATCTGAGGGAATCTTATATATTCTGCAGACCTCTTACCTCAGGCACTTCCAACCATTGTCTCCCCAGAGTGCAGAAAGTCTCCAGTCAGCATTTCAAAAGCTTTCTGCTTTTTTGGTTAGTACCTGCCCGTAGGGCAGGGTGTACAACACCAAACTGTCGTTCTGGGGTTTGGTCAGTGTCCCAGAGTTAAACTGGCCAGGTGTTGGAGGCCCACAGGTCTCTGGCAAAGTTCTGTCTTTTTTCTTGTTGTTGTTTGTTTTTTGTTTTGTTTTGTTTATTGTTGTTGTTTGTTCGTTTGCTTTTCTAAATGGCTATAAGCTCTGATGCTCCACTGCATCCTCTCTCCCATGATAAAACAGTCCCTGGGAAAAGTTCTGCAGGTCACTGACCTGAACAACATTCTTCACCTCTCCAGATTCTTAACAACATTCTTCACCTTTCCAGATTCTTAGCTCCTCTACTTCCCTTGTCTATGAATTTTTCTGCTGCATTTCAAAGACTGTATATCATTGTCTATTCTATCTTTACCAGTTTTTTTAGGCAGATGTCCCAGTCTCTTATTGGAGTAGAACATTAGGCTCCAATCAGCTACTCTATTCTGCTTGGCAGTTAAGTTCAGATTAATGATTAATAGATAATTTCCTTGTTTCTTTTGTTTTCTTAACTTTATACAGGTGAGTTTTACCTGGATTAGATGTATCTACACGTTTCTTCCCCTCACATTTCTGTCTCTCACTCTCTCTCTCCGTCTCTCCTTCTGTCTCTGGAAGTAGAGGCAGGGAAGTGTTTTTGATTGCCTGGAATGTTTTTATGGTTCAAAGTTTAGGAGTGCATTTGCATTTCTTTGCTTTTTCCTAACCAAGTGAGAGTGACATCTGTATGAATCGTTTTTATTTTACAATTTCTGTTGTTATTTTAAATGCAAAATATTTCTCCCCCTCCACAGAGACAGAAGATATTTGTGAATACGAATTTTTCTCTGTGATTTCTAATTGGATATGCAAAGTCTCTTTCTGAAACTAAACAGGATTTTAACGGCTGGTGCCATCAGTTTATCTAGTCCTTTCTCTTTGTTGTAAATATGTGGTTTGGATTTTGCACTTCAGATACGTATTTGATTGGATCTTTTTTGATGACTACTATTTGAGTCTTTCCCTGAAGACATCTCTGATACCTTCCACAAGGTTCTCTGGACTCTTCACTCATTCTAGAATATTACCCACTTGTTCTTAGATAGAGGCTGTAATTTTCTCCTAGTTTCATTCAAAAAAATAAAACCTGGTATTTTGGTTGTGGTTCTCCTTATTGCTTTTCAACAATTTCTAGGAACAGAAGGGGAAAATGCCAGCTTTATACATCTTCAAAGAGAAAATTAGCAAGTACCACTCTGCTAATTTCTATATTTTTCAGGGTAAATTATACAATATTCAGGGGATGGCTCTGTAAAATATTTTTCTAAATTCTCAAGCTCTGTTAAAATATTACACCTGTTTACCCATATGCTACATTTTAATTTGAATACTTACTGTAGTATCTTATTTACATAATAGCCAAAGATTGAAATATGTGGGACTAAGCCAGAGATATAGTAAAAGAAATTGATACTTCCCATGAATAGAAATTAAACACGTGCACACACACACATGCACACGCACACACATACACACAGAAAAGATGCTACAAAAATGTGGCAATCACCAGTATGTTTCTAAAAATCAGTGATCTAAAGTAAAACTTGGGAAGATCCTTAGTTGACATCTCCTATGAAACTGTAATGATTTAGAGAGAAAAGGTGCTTGAGATAATTCATTTGCATCTCTGAATTAAAGGCAAGTTACACTGAAGTGTGTCTGTTGTTGTCGTTGTTGTTTTTTGTTTGTTTGTTTTGAGATGGAGTCTGGCTTTGCCATCCAGGCTGGAAGGCAGTGGTGCGATCTCGGCTCATCGCAACTTCCTCCTCCTGGGCTCAAGCGATTCTTCTGCCTCAGCTTCCTGAGTAGCTGGGACTACAGGCATGCGCCACCACACCCAGCTACTTTTGTATTTTTAGTAGAGACGGGGTTTCATTATGCTGGTCAGGCGGGTCTGGAACTCCTGACCTCAGGTGATCTGCCCACTTCGGGCTCCCAAAGTGCTGGGATTACAGGCACGAGCCTCTGCTCCCAGCCAGAAGTTTTGAATTATGTTAAATGTTTGTGTTTGAATACTGTAAAGTGTCAGGTAGAGAAGGGCTGACATAAGTTGATATAAAGCACTTTATCAGCTGATTAGAGAATCATGAGAAAACAGTTAAGTCCTAGTCTCTAGATCTCTATCCACGAACACGAACAACTAAGAAGATGGGGGAAATTCCAAGATACCTTCTTTTTATTTCTTTAAAATCATCTTTCAGGCAGTTCAAGCATTTAAATATTCTAGCACATTACTGTAGGTCAGAAATAAAAATGATACTGGGTTACATTCAGGAACTTGAAAAATCTCATGTAGCAAATAAATAAGTTGAATTTTTAAACATGGTATTCTGCATGTGTGTCTTACCTTAGAACACTCCGACTAGCCACTTAGTGACCTTGTTTGTGGTATCATTACAACTCCTGGCAAGCTCTTGCTAAAGAAACCTTCAAAAATTAACAATAGTTACAAAGCAGGAGGCGATAATTACCCTCAGTAATGAGTCTGCTTGCCAGATTCCACAACAGTAGCATTCCCAACAGGAGACCCAGGCTATTTTTATGTCAGATGTATTTACCCTTGACAATCCTTAATTACTTTCCTGGTTTTTTCTTGACTCACCTTAACTACCATGACTGCTGTGAGCCCCAAATTGACCACCAATTACCAATAATTCAGATGACAACAACCCATTGTTGGACTTGATAGTACCCTGACACTGAAAAGGTTAAGCTTCTTTTGAATAAATCATAATCACAAATGCTATATTAAATTCCTAATTTTAGGTTTGTTTTTAAACCCTGTGAATAACAATTTTAAAACTTTAAATGAAAAGATTGTCATTCATGTACTGAATTTGTTTCAAAAGTAGTATTATGAAGTCCGATATAAGCAATGATATTCACAAGGGAGTACTTGAGAGAGAAATTGGAATAATATCAATAGTTATACAATTACTATGTGCTGAAGATTTCTATTGTGAAGTTGTTCAACTTATTACATTTATACAAAATGCTGATGAAGTTAAATTGAGTCAGTTGATTATCACAATTCTTGATGGCTTAAGATATGGTAAGTAACTTGTCTAAATGCTAGGTCCCAAATTAAATCCTATAAAATTGACTTTTTTAAAAAGACGCAATGACATTTGGGGCCGGGGTGATGGGGTAAAATAAATCCCCCAACAGTCTCATCTTTTCTTTTGTAAATTTAAAACAGTAATAATAGCAACAATCAGCTAACTTGGTATATATTTTGTAACGTACAAAATGTATATTTTGTTATGTAATGGTATATATTTTTAAATGTAGAGGAAATTTTGTTTGTGGAAAATCCCCAAATGTTTGCCAATGTAAAGTAATGATACAATGGAGTGGATTCCTGAAAAATATAACAAAACAAAAATACCCTTAAATGATTCTGCAGAAATCATCGTTGACTTACAAAATTGTAAAGCAAGTAAATAAACACCTTCAAGTGGTCCAAAGTGGTATCAAAGGGTGATATAAGTAAGAGGGAAATGTAGATATCTTTGATCCCATACAATTAGTATCATGTTCATGGTTCTTGCTTCATGGAGCTGAACTCGGATTGTTAGAGTAGGTAGGCAGACATGAGCAGGGTAGGGCTGGGCAGGAGAGGTCACCCCTACTCCTGCCACCCAGGAATGTCAGGTGACCATCAGGTGATGGTCAGACAGTTGGTAAACTCTCTAAAATAATAATTGGTCACAGCTGGCGCGAGGGAAAGGCTATCTCCCAATAGATAGAAAACACCTGAAGCTGGTATCAGCAACTCCCTGATAAGATCTCAGAAGTTGGGCGAGCGGGCTCAAGCATGCACACTAGAGACAAAATGGCAGAGTTTAACTGCCATATAACCTTCTTCTAGGACCACTCAATTGGTAAGGGAAAAACGGCTCAAATGCGCATGTGCACAACTTCAGGCAACACACTGCACGTGGTCCCTCACAAGTGCTGGCAGGCCACTGCACATGCGGACAGCCTGCCCCAAGGAAACATCAAGGGAGGAGAGACGCAAACCCAAGAAGCATGCCAACTTATAAAACCACAAATCAAAGATCAGGCTGGGCACCTTTGGCTTGTGTTTTTGTATGTTGCCGTGCCCACCTGGCCCCCTTTCAATATGTTGACGGATATGGGATGCTGCCATTGTCATTGTCCTCTCTAATATCATGGTTCTAACTAACTGAGTTTACCACAATGCATCGGTCTTAAAATTTGTTCACATGAAACCAGACCCTAAGCTAAAACAGAGGAAATCTTCAAGTTAGCGTCTAAGTTTCTTCTCACTCTAGTTTTGTTTTTAAGTTTTAATTTATGCAGTTGACTATAGTGTTTCTTTGATCTTTCAATTTTGCTTTGATAATGCTTCATCCTTTACCTGAAATTTCCTCAGTACACAGTACAATCTATCACAATGGAAAGAACATGAAATTTTTTCCATGAATTCCATATTCTCACTAAGAATTCATGGAGAACTAGATTTATATTCTGATTTCATCATTATCTATTCTACATCATAATCATGTATATTATGAGTTGCAGTCACACATGTTGAATTGAATAATATCTGTGTTCCAGTATTATATTTAGAATATTTGAACCTTACACTGTCCTGGTAGCATTAGTATCCCTCAGCAAATAGAGCGCCTATTTCATTTTCCAGTGCATGAGATTAATTTATACTCTTATGCTCATTTAACTCATTTGCAAGGTTGTAGTTTTAAGTCTTTCTGATCCCCTAAATACCCCAAATCGTTTTCCTACCACTCTATTATATATCCACGCTCTCCTATAAAATGAAATTCTCATCTTTTTAGGATTACATAAGTGATTTGACCGAACTCTAATTTCTCTTCCTGTACTAGCATCTGTCAAATCATAGGTGGAGCCCCTCTTTTATAAACCCAATCCACATTATGCCCATCCCTGCCATCATCTTCATGACACTAACGTCTACATATGAACAAGACTCTGCATTTATTGATGGCATATCAAATGGCCTTGACCGCTTCTTTACTGCTACTTTCATTCACAGACATATTCTGGGACTTGTTAAAAGTCTTAAAAATTATCAACATAACCATCTCAGTATGAGGTATTATTTTCTAGTCTTGCAGCTTGCCTGCTTAATGTTCCCAGTGAAGACTTGTTTTGACCATCTTAGAAGCGCCCATCCTTGGCCGGTCTAGCATTTTCCTATTTCTTAATCTTCTCATATTACTTTTCCTTTTAATCAAGATTGTGTAAAGTCACCAGAAATTTTTCTACTTATAAAATTACTAAACATATATTGCAGATAGTTTGAAAGCACAAATAATAAAATAATAATAACAAATAATAAAATGTCACCCATAATATCACCATCCAGAGATAACATTTTGACATATGATTCACACACACACACACACACACACACACACATTTGTAAATCTGAGACAAAAAATGCTATGCAAAGTGGTTGCGGCATTATTCACAATAGCAAAGACTTGGAACCAACCCAAATGTCCAACAATGATAGACTGGATTAAGAAAATGTGGCACATATACACCATGGAATACTATGCAGCCATAAAAAATGATGAGTTCACGTCCTTTGTAGGGACATGGATGAAATTGGAAATCATCATTCTCAGTAAACTATCGCAAGAACAAAAAACCAAACACCGCATATTCTCACTCATAGGTGAGAATTGAACAATGAGAACACATGGACACAGGAAGGGGAACATCACACTTCGGGGACTGTTGTGGGGTGGGGGGAGGGGGGAGGGATAGCATTGGGAGATATACCTAATGCTAGATGACGAGTTGGTGGGTGCAGCACACCAGCATGGCACATGTATACATATGTAACTTACCTGCACGTTGCG
Source organism: Pongo abelii (assembly GCF_028885655.2). Classification (NCBI taxonomy): domain Eukaryota; kingdom Metazoa; phylum Chordata; class Mammalia; order Primates; family Hominidae; genus Pongo; species Pongo abelii. Next base: position 110,177,024 of record NC_071999.2, on the reverse strand, counting down.
CACATGTACCATAGAGCCTAAAGTATAATAATAATAATAATAATAATAATAATAATAATAATAAAAAAGAAAAAAAAAAAAAAAAAAAAAAAGAAAATGGGCTGTTAAGACGCGCCGGGCACAGTGGCTTATGCCTCTAATCCCAGCACTTTTGGAGGCTGAGGCGGGCGGATCATGAGGTCAAGAGATCGAGACCATCCTGGCCAATATGGTGAAACCCTGTCTCCACTAAAAATGCAGAAATTAGCTGGGCATGATAGTGCCCGCCTGTAATCCCAGCTACTCGGGAGTCTGAGGCAGTAGAATAGCTTGAACCCGGGAGGCAGAGGTTATAGTGAGCGGAGATCACACAACTGCACTCCAGCCTGGGGACAAAGCAAGACTCCATCTAAAAAAAAAAAAAAAAAAAAAACAGAGCCGGGCTGTAATCCAGCAGCAATGTACAGTAGTTGTGTGGCTTGGGCAGGGTAGATCATTTTTATGTTCTTCAATCTCCTCATCAGGAAAATAGAATGAAAAGGATGTTACCTCAAAAGTTGGTTGCAAAGTAAATAAATCAACCCTTAAAATATTTTGTAAAATAAGTGGCATATCATATGTAAACAATTGATATTAGTTATTTTAATATTATCATTGATTTTCTTCTAATTCTTACTAATCATGAATAGATTATGAATATCTATAATTCCCTTATTTTTTGATTTTCTAGATATGATTTGAAGGCATGATTTTTAATGTTTGATATGTTTTTTATTTGCAAATTATATATACATATATATTTTATTGATAGTCTTTTCTTCCAAGTCCCTTGACAAATTAATGTGCTGAACATTGTCAAAATTTCAGAGAAAACCTTATTTCGTATCTATCTATCTAAATCAATCTTCACTGAAATCGAATCTTCATTCTGTAACTATGAGCGAACACTAAGGATCACCAAATATTAAAGAAAAACTGATACTGTGAAGTAAGGCAAAGACAGAACTAGCAAATATGTAGAAAAATTCTGGAAACAAAATATCGATTTTATATAATTCTTTCATTTGTTATGTTCGGATAACCTAGAATATAAAAGATTCATGAAATGAGAAAGGAAAGAGGGAAACAATTTTTTTTTTTAGGCGGAGTCTCCCTCTGTCGCCCAGGCTGGAGTGCAGTAGCACGATCTCAGCTCACTGCAAGCTCCACCTCCCAAGTTCACGCCATTCGCCTGCCTCAGCATCCCAAGTAGCTGGGACTACAGGTGCCCGCCACCAAGCCCGGTTAATTTTTTTTTTTTTTGTATTTTTAGTGGAGATGGGGTTTCACCGTGTTAGCCAGGATAGTCTCAATCTCCTGACCTCGTGATCCACCCGCCTCGGCCTCCCAAAGTGCTGGGATTGCAAGCATGAGCCACCGCTCCCGGCCAACAAATTTAAAAAGTGTGCAAAAAACACAAAGTTTTTTCTAGAATGGTAAATCACCTCAATCACCTCATTCCAGAACAATACAATTTAAAAAATAACTTAATGGAAATTTGAAGAAAATAAAATTTGTAGAACGGAAATTCAAGGTCCTGATTTTAAAAGCTAAGTTCAGGCTTCAAGTCAGACAGCTCTTGTGCCGAAGGAATTTACTATCAGTCAGTGATAAAGATCTACATTAAGAATACAGACAAAAATAAACACCTCCAAGAGTAACATATGTGCATTTTAAGTTTGAGAGTGACATGAAAGACAAAAGCATTTCCTGGAAATAGGAGGAATACATGAGAGATGAAGAAGTAAAATTCTAAAAGCTTCCTGGGCAACTCTGACTGCAAACTCCTTTAAGTGCTGCTGGAGTGAAATATCACTGGGACCCAACACCAGAGGCAGCAGGTGCTGCTGAGGATTCACTGACACACCCTCCTGGGGTTAAAAATCTCCAGCATTTCCCTGAAAAAAAAATGGAAAGCCATAGCTCATTATGACCAACACACGTTGCATTTTCCTGGTGCCAACACCAGCAGGTGGAAGCCTGGAGGCAGTTAGTATGTGTCTATAGCCAAAACAGAAAATATGAAGATAGAAAATTGGAGGCAATACTGTGTGAGCTATGAGGTCAGACATTCTGGATTTGAATCCTGGAACTAGCCAAGTTGCTTAACTATCTAAAAATCAATTAATCTAGATCTCAATAATTATTCCCAGGGTCATAACCAAACCTTGTCATTACCCATACCGGCCACCACCTCGATCTAAATTTCATTCATCCCTCTCATTGATCATTTCCACTTCCCTTTCCAGCTCTCTGTTTTGTACTCTAATTTCATCAACTTTTTTTACCCCATTAGGACTTCCAGTTTATTTTACTGTTTTTTTTTTTTTTTTTTTTTTTTACTGTCTCTTCTTTCCTGGTATCTATTTTCCCCTCCGTATCCGGCTTGAGTATCATTATAAATTATCATAACCACTCTTTCCCTTACAACCAAAGCTCTCTCCTCCTTTCCCTCCTCACCCTCCTGCTTCCTTTCATTTGGCAAAGTCACAACCTTGATTTTGACCTAAACTTCTGCGTACTCCACACTGCATCTGTGGAGCTGGAAAAAAACTGCATTAGACTAACTAGCGTCACTCTTCATTGGTAGCAATGAACGAGTTTGCCATAAATTATGTCAATCATACTACTTCCCAGACTCCTACAACATTCTCTCTCCCATTTTCTAAGGTAATGAATGCTTCAAACTCTATTCTTTTCTCCAGCCATAATGACTCTCTTTCCAAGCTCACTTTCAGCTGATCACTTTGTCTCAAGAGCCACACACCACATCTATCCATCTACAAGCACCTGCATTACTGTTAACGGTCACCCTGCATCCAACCCATAGGTGGACCATCCAAAAACCCAACAGCAGTGACCCCTGCCGTTTCGGTGCCTGCTCCTTTCTTCCCCCTAAACAAGGGCATAATTTTAGGAATCCTTGCTATTTCAATGTCATCTTTTCTTTGCTCTCTAATGGGCTGTTCCCATCAGCATCCAGAGAAACCATTACTTTGTCCCTCATTAACATATAAAGCAACAAGAAAACTGCTTTTGAACCCGTTTGCCCTGCTAGCCCTTGCTCGTGTTCGCCTCTTTCTATCTCTAGTTCTGTCTCCAATTTCCTTCTGCCCATTCTCTCTTAAAACTTCCTTCTAAGCTTCGGCTTTCATCATCCCACCCAAATTGTTCACCTCAGTGTCACCAGTGACCAGCATAGTGTAAAATCCAATCGTAAATTCTCAGTGTGTGGTCAGTTGATTATCTGCCCTCCATAAAGCAGTTCCATGATTTGGCTCCAAAGAGATCTTATTCTCCTGATTTCTGATTTACCACCACTGGGCACTCTTCATTCTTCTTCACTGCCTCTTTCTGTTGAGAATCCTAGGAGCCCTTCTCTGTCACTCACTTCCCTGGTGATCACCAACCCATGGTTTTAAATATTATTTGTATGTTGAATACTTCCAAATTTATTTATCTAACCAGGCTTTTCTTCCTAACTTCAGATTAATGTACACACTGGCTCATGTATCTCCACGTGGATTATCTCAAACTCACCATGTCCAAAGGTGGATTTCTGCTTACCCATCTGCTTTGCCCAGAGCTTTCCTTGTTTATGTTCATGGCACCTTCATACTAATAATTCCATGGAGTCAAGTGCTCCAGATATCCTGGACTGATCACCTTCACACCAACACTCAATCTGATGGGAAACTTGGTGAGCTCTATCTTTAAAATCCAGCTAGAATCAGAGCCATCCTCACCGTTGCTACTGCTTCTACACAGGCTGAGCACCATCCCTGCTGACCAATATTATTTGGATTGTCTTCTAACAGTTCTCCCTGCCTCTATCCTTGCCTTCCCTATGGTTTTGTCTAGGCCAGAATGATCCTTTAAAAATATAAGTCAGAGAACATCACACTTCTGTTCAGACCTTTCCCATAATACTTCTCTTTCCCCCACCTTTTCTTCTGCTTGGAGTGCTTTTCCTAAATTCCTACTTCGTTACTTCTCTTATGCCCAGACAATCTTTGCTCAAATATCACATTTTCCCCCACTATTTAATATTCGCCTCTGAACCTCTGCTTCACCCAAACAATCCCAGTTCCTATTCCTGCTGTACGTATTCTATTGTTCAAATTCCACAGCATTGATCACTTGTAATAGTCTACACAATTTTCCCATTCATTAATTTATTATTTAGTTTTATTATTGATGGTCTATCTTTTCCAACTAGAATATACACTTCAACAGAGCAAAGCTCTTTTTACATTTTGTTCAATGATACATAGTTACTGTTTACTACTTTAATAAAATAAATGAATAAAATCTGTTGAGAAGTGTTATTACAAGTGCTATGCAATAGGTTTGGTGTAAGGAAAAATAAAATATGTAATTTAGTTAGGAGCATGGCTGGCACAAACTAAGCCTTCTATAAATGCTATTATATTATCATTATTTGTATGCAAATGTACATTGTCTTACAGATTAGACAGTGCAGTCACCAGATAACTTTTTAAACTTTATGGCAGTTAACAGTACTTTGAAGAAAGTATGTATGGAAAATACTATTTGCTTTCCAGTTTTCAACACTACTGACATAGAAATGATAGTTATGTTGCATTTAGCACAACAGTAAAGTAATTTTAAATTCTGCCAGAAACATAATTTTAAAACTTGACATAAATGTTTTTATGCACATATATAAATATATTTTTACATGTATATATATATAAATACATATGTAGTCTATTGAAATGTGTGCTTAATATTATAAAACTAAAGGTTTTATTCTAATTTTTAGAGTTTTATTAGTAAATAAAAACAAAATGATAGCTGAGAAATTAATATTGGGTGCTGTATCGAATTTCTCAACATATGAAAAAAATTTAAAAACAGGAGGAGCACACTAAGTTACTAAAGTGTTAAAGAATTGTTTTTTTTGCATGTTCCTCTGTTTTATCTTCCCATACTCAATTCCTTTCACACAATTTTGTTTGCTCTGTCAATATTCCTAAAAAAATAGTTTTGAGGCTACATACTGCTTGTATCTGTTTCCTATATTCTTATAAACAGAGGAAACACAACAGCATACAAACAACCCTTTCCAAATAGGTAAGAACCCTGCCACTGTCTCTCAAATCTGTCTCCTGCTCTCTATCCCTGTCTATCTCAGAGCAGGCATCCTGGCTTAAGACAAATGTCATCTAAATGCTCTCAGTACACATGTAAAATGGATCCTTCTCAGTATTCAGAATACACTGTAAATCCAAACTTCATTATTCACTTCCTCGCATAAAACCTCTTTTGTGCAGAACAAAGTAAAAATTCCACCTCCTGTTAAGGAAAGTCCTGCATAAGCTCTCTGGTTTTCATATCTTTCCATTATGTTATGCCTTCATCTTTCTTTCACAAGGACTCTAGTCGTCCTGAGCCACATAAAGTCCCCAGTATGCCACAATCTCATCTCTAAGGCATCCTACAACTATCTCCCAATGTGTAAAATTATACTTTCTCCAGCCCAGAGGTTCTGCCACTGACCTTGCTGACTCTACTTAACCTTCATAGCTCACACAGACTTTAATTCCGGGAGGAGCTGTGCTGATTGCCCCTGATGGGGTTTATTCCCGCCTCTGTGTTCCCAAGGTGTGTTTCATTTTGCCAACTATAGCATTTCCCATGCTGACTATTCCTAGCTTGTTTATTTGTTTATCTCCCACAAGAGGCTGTAAAATCCTTGAAGCAGGAGCTATGTCATGCTACATTCTCAAACTAGATAGCACTTGATACAGGAGAAGTACTCAATAAAGATTTGCTGATTGCAGAACAACGTAAAAATAGTAGCACGTTCTGGCCTCAGGACTTAGAGACACATGAGAAGACAGGATGGGCAGTGACCTCAGGTCACATCCAGTTTTGCAAAAAGCAACATGGCATCAAAATCCTTCTTAGAATCTCAAGGCCAGATAATTCTAGCCTGGCTTCTATCCTTAATTTCTTTGGTTAAAATTTAAAATACTTCTTTTCTTTTTCCTTTGCTGTTTTCTATTTCACTCTCTCCTTCTTTGATATTGCCTCAAATATGACAGCTATTATTTTTACCAAACATTTTTACTGGTTTGGTTTTTCTTTTCCAGTGAAGACAACCTGGTTTCTTCACAGAATTTTCTTCTTTCTCATGGACTTACCTGATACTTGAATCTCTTCTCAGAATGCAGCTTCTATCACAGTCTGTGGAGTTAAAGCCACTCGTTGTTTTGTATTATTTAAATTTCCAAAAAAAAAAGTTGATGGCAAGATTGTCATCAAAGCTTCTCCACACAGAATTTTAAATGTGCCTTTTATCAAAACCTCGTCTTTCACACCCATTTTACTTAATTGTTTATTCTTGAAACATATTTGCCACTGATTCTTCAGAATGCCGATCCCCTCCCAACCTTTTTTAAATCGTCCCCAAACTTTCCTCTGCCTGAATTACTGCCAATATCTGAATTATATTTTGTAGACAACAAATATGATATCCAGCCTTATGGATTGCTGGTCTGCTCTACTTTCGTGACTGTCTTTTACTTCTCTTCCAAATGTTATTGCCTGGCCTGAGGTTTCATTGCTTCAACTATTCCTACCATCATCTTTTTTTTTTTTTTTTTTTTTGAGATGGAGTCTCACTCATCACCAGGCTAGAGTGCAGTGGCACGATCTCAGCTGACTGCACCCTCTGCTTCCCTGGGCTCAAGCGATTCTCCTGCCTCAGCCTCCTGAGTAGCTGGGACTACAGACAGGCATCACCACACCCAGCTAATTTTTGTATTTTCAGTAGAGATGGGGTTTTACCATGTTGGCCAGATGGTCTCGATCTCTTGACCTCATGATCCACCTGCCTCGGCCTCCCAAAGTGCTGGGATTACAGGCATGAGCCACCTCGCCTGGCCCCATCATCTTTTTAAAAAATTTAAATTTAAATTCTTAATTTTGTGTGTGTGTCTAGTAGGTGTATATATTTATGGGGTACATGAGATATTTTTGATGTAGGCACACAATGCATAATATTCAGATCAGGATAAAGGGAGTGTCCACCCCTTCCAACATTTATCCTTTGTGTTACAAACAATCCAACTGCAATCTTTATATGATTTTAAAATATACAATTAAGTTATTATTGACTATAGTCCCCCGTTGTGCTATCAAATAATAGATTTTACTCATTCTTGCTATTTTTTGTACCCATTAACCATCCTTACCTCCCCTAGCCCCTCATTTCCCTTCCCAGCCTCTGGTAACCATTCCTCTATTCTCTATCTCCATGAATTCAATTGTTTTGAAATTTAAATCCCCAAAATAAGTGATAACATGTGACATTTGTCTTTATGTGCCTGGCTTATTTCACTTAACATAACGCTCTCCAGTTCCAACCATGTTGCAAATGACTGAATCTCATTCTTTTTTATGGCTGAATAGTACTCCATTGTGTATATGAACCATATTTTCTTTATCCATTATCTGATGATGGACACTTAGGTTGCTTCCAAATCTTAGCTATTGTAAACGTGCTGCAACAAACATAGGAGTGCAGATATCTCATTGATATTCCCTAGATCCCTCATAAAATCATCCTAAATTTGTGTTATTTCACTGTACCTGCTGAAGGAGATCAAATGCATGAATGTGTGGAAGCATCCATATTCTCTGCTTATCAACATAGAAGTTGAGCAATGACAAGCAAGCAAACAACCACACAAGCAAATGCATTAAATCCAGCTTGATTGTGCCAAGTCTTTCAAATTACATGTGCTCCCACCTAGCTGGATCCTCAGAGTCAGGAATCTAGCTTCATTGCTGACTTGTTCCCTTTCCTCGGCTTCATAGCAGCCATTTAGAGTTTACCTTTCTGCTAACTTCACCTTCTCTATTGCCTGTAACCCTGCTCCAACCAGCCTCCCAATTTCCAAAGGCAAAATAAAACATGATTAGACAGAACTCCTCAGCTTCTTGCAGTGTTTCAGCTACAAAGAAGTGTCACATAGTAACCTCACAAAAAGAGTGGAAGCATTTGTCCTAAAAATATTCTCCTTACCTTACTACACAAAAAGTGAAAAGGTAAATATTGTACATAGTCCAATATTCCAATATATTTTAATAAAACTAAACTAATCACATTCACAGCTTAAATTTACTTTGAAGATAGATTCCCTGTGAAGCACATCTATAATATGATTATAATCCTATAAGTGTAGGTCAGTATTTCCCCAGTTTACTGCTCCCTGAGCAATGACATGTAGACATCGAGAAAAAATACAGATCAAAAGTCTATATGCCTCAATGTATTCATATTACCTTATATGTTGTTTGGGGCTAGCTTCACAGGGGGGTGACCTGTGCCTGGGCACTAGAAGGGCTCTTTGGTTTAATGGCATGCTGTTGCTGTCTTTAAATTATGAATATTTTTTTGAGCAAGGGAACCTGCATTTTATTTTGCCGTTGGACCCATAAACTATGTAACTGGATCAGCCAGTATTTTCATTTGGATCTCCTCAAAGAGCTGAGCTAGAGACAAGCATCTGCATGCTTTCACTGGAAACAGAAGTTGAGGTACTAGAAAGAGTAGGCTGATTATTTTTTGTGCAACTGAATATCAAACTATGAAACCCTTTGAGAACCCATGTGGAATACACCTCCAAGTTGTCCATCGGAGACACAAAGCAGGAAAGAATGCCTTTAACACCTCCCATCCATCACTAAACACAGCCATTGTTGACTCTCTTGCATTTCCGGGTGTGCACTTACTGAAATGATTGGGTGGGCTCTTGTATATCTTCCACTGGAGCAGAAAATCTCTGTTCAAAGTGAGCTGTTTGGGAAACAGAGATGGGGACGGCATTGTGCATGTGAAGGATTTGTTAAGGAATAACATAAATCGGGTAAAAGAAGGGAAATGGAAGTTAGCCAAGAAAGGCTGTCAGACTGAGGAGTCCCTGGACTTCTGAGCCAGCGTGCTTATTAGGGCAGAAATGACTGGATTGTTGTGTTACCACCTTGCTATTAACGACTCAAAAAAAATGTGACCTGGACAACACTTTACCTTGCCCAATCATTGAGCAGGACACAAGGCTAAAAATGTGACTGGCCAGGGCGCAGTGGCTCATGCCTGTAATCCCAACACTTTGGGAGGCTGAGGTGGGTGGATCACGAGGTCAAGAGATCGAAACCATCCTGGTCAACATGGTGAAACCCCTTCTCTACTAAAAATACAAAAAATTAACTGGACATGGTGCTGCACGCCTGTAGTTCCAGCTACTTGGGAGGCTGAGACAGGAGAATTGCTTGAGCCTGGGAAGTGGAAGTTGCAGTGAGCCGAGATCACGCCACTGCACCCAGCCTGGGTGACAGAACAAGATTCCATCTCAAAAAAAAAATAATAAATAAATAAAATAAAATAAAAAAGTGACTGGCCAAAAGGCTGAAGTGGACCTGGAAAGAATTAGCAGATGGAGTCTGCCAGCTAACTATACCTCTTGCACATGGGCAGTGATTCTTTTCCTAAGCAGGATTGGAATGACACATAGTTTATCTACCGCAGTCCCTGAACTAAGGCAAGAGCTGTTGGACAGTGCCTTTGCATCCTGGTTGCCCCAGCCAGCAATGGCCACAGGAAAAAAAAAGGTGTGTGTGGGGGGGTAAGCCAAGAGAGTATGACAGAATAATACGAGGTTCTGACTTAATAGGCAGTTTTCATTATCTGATACTGGACATTTGCAACTTTGTTGTCAAGCATTTGCTCCTCATTTGTTTCATGGTAATGCCCTATTTTTTTTAAAGTAGATAGTTCCTTAGTTCACTCTTTATGTAATAAAGAGTAATTCAACCATATTGTTGAAGGTGGCTATAGTTTAAGTCAATCTGTAAATCCCAGTCTACCAGCCAAGGGGATTGGTGCAGGGATGTGTAACTAATCCCATTTAGGCCAATGGGATCCACCCCAAAACTTGTATTGATACACTTAGAGAACAATGTCTCTTCCTTTTCTACTGGGCTTGGGGGTGAGGATGTCATCCTGGAGACCCAGAGGTCTGCTCCATAAATATCACTACATTAAGGTGGAGCTCACATAGATGTGAAAAGAGCTGAGATGGAGAAATACCAGTCCCTGCTGACAAGCAAAGTTCCTAGGTCAAGTTTCTTCAGGTATTCTCTTGAACATTATTTCACCAGACACAATGAATTCCCCTGTTCTTGTGCAAGTTTGAATTGGGGTTGTTGTCCATTGAAACCAGATCCCTCTTGAGAAATACAGTTGTCCTCACTTTACTGATAGGACAACTCAGATGCTAAAGGGTAACTTGGTCTGTCTAAGAGCTGTACTTTGGGCAGAGTCTGAAGCCTAGAAGCAACTTGAATTTGAATTCAGATATTCCACCTGCTTCCACTGAATTATATGCTTTTAACACATATCTAATCAATGTCTGCATTGAATAGCTTCTTGAGTAGCTTTTCTCCTTCCAATTTTGCCAATTCTTTCTCAATGTAATCATTCTGGCATTTTCATAGCAGAATTTTCTTTTCAAAACATATATTTGATCATGTCTCTTTTTCCAATTTAACAAAGTACTGTTGTTTTCTAGAGTTTCCTAGATAAATGTCTCATTTAGTAGATCGCATGTTAACTCTATGATTGAGTCACACGAAATATGCTTGCTGTACTATTTCTTCATTTCTACATGAGACCTTTTCTCTGGACGAGATTTCTGTACTCAATTCTTTTACAGACAAAGAGTCACATCATCTTGCATAGATTCATAACTTTCACAAATACCATGTAATGCTGGAATTTTTGTTTACATGTATCTTCATACCACTGAACCGTGTGCTCCTTTATTGAAAGGACTATGCTTTATCCTTCCCCTCTTCTCTTTCAAGGAGAATGGTGCTTAATACATGATATGCCTCTAATTGTAGATTGAATTAATTATCTAGTTATTTTATAGCTTTCACGTCTGTGGCAAGACTTCAAAAACTGAAACATCAAGTTTTCACCAGATTTCATAGTGTTAGTAAAGTCAAAGGGGCAAAAATACAAAAAAATAAAAATGGTCACCATGTCATCAATAAGGTATTATCTATTTCCTGATAGAAGTAATTACCGATGAAACAGCCTTCTCCACTCAAAAAAATCAAATCAAATCAAACACTACTCTGATCAAGCATCTATTAATTTACAGAAAAACAAGAGGTAGAGAATATAAAAATGACATCAATAAATAAAGTCAGAACAATTTAGACTGTTGCAAACTCTATGGGATAAATGACTCAGTGTCATTCACAAATGCATGACAAAGGAAAGCAATGTCAACAAGGAGGAAACTGCAGAATAAAAGAGACTTGAGTCACACCCATCTATGATACTATATAGCTTTTTTGAATTCTGATTCAAACAAGGAATCTGTTAAATGAAAGCATCCATAGGGAAAACAAGGGAACTTAAACACTGACTAGATAATATATGATTGTAAGTAATTTTTTTACAGAATAATTGTATAGTGAATTATTCTTGTTAAAATCTGTATCAACTAGAAGTAGATATTAAAATAGATATAAATAGGATGAAATGATATTGGGATTTATTTTAAAGTTATATGGGTTTAGAAGAAGGGAATGAAGGGTGTAGCTGACATGAAATTGAACAGGGAATTTAAAGCTTATGATACAAAGGGATGAGTACATCTGGGTTCATTATCTTGTGTTCTTTATTTTTACATACATTTGAGGTTTTTCATATTTAAAAAGTTTTAAAACTCACTCGTAGTATTCAAACATGTTGCACTGCTCTATGAGCGTGTAGGATGCAGGAGCCTATTAAAAATGAATTCATGTTCTCTGACCACCATGCACAATTGAAGAACACTTGTCCACAGCAGGGCTGTGTTGAATCCTAACAGGTTATTTCAGCGTGATCATAAAAAGCAAGACAAGTTTAGTATGTTTCATGAATTCCCTTTCCCTGCCTCTTAACCCATAAAAACAAAACAAATACACTTGCTGTTATCTCTATAGAAGCCAGTTTTCTGGCATCTGTTTCTTAGGACTGTTAAGGGCTACATTTTGGCATCCAATTATGAATAGGTATACTTCCTATTCAAACAGAGTCGAATTTTGGTGCTTTATGGGCATTTAACTATGCATATCAAATCAACAGTGAAAAGTGATGCAAAAGCAATGATTTTGTAAGTAACTTTTGTGTTGAGATTTACTTTATGATATAAATGACAAATATTTCTTAGCTCTAAAATAAATTCTATTTCATTTATCGAATGAAGGAGCTAGCTTGTCTCTGTTTATCAGATTGATATCACATTACAAAGTCATAGCTATTTTTGGTATTTGTTTAGAAGTAATTTAACTCCACTTCCTTTAGAGAAGTACTTACAAAAGTAAGACTGGAAATAAAAGTATTGTATTTTTTGCCATTTATGAATCAATATCCTAGTTGCTTCTTGCCGTGGCTTTAGAAACGGTAGCTAAATTAAACAAAAACAGCATGGCATTAGATCACAGCATCAAAACTCCTTTGGGATCCTACTTTATGCAAATTCCACTTTTGGAGTTGAAAGGAAATTAGAGAAGTTTAGAGTGGATAAAATGTTTCAATTCAGGCATTTAAAAGAAACTGGATAAACTATTGAACATCTGTTCGATGTAATCACATTGGGGAATACAACATCTTGAAATGAAACTCCAAGAAAATAAAACAGCAACTTTCCCAAAGCCTAGCATTCAGTTTAGGTTATACTAGTTTTGAAGGACTTCCTTTGGTATATTTTTTCAAGAACTTTTGAAAACAAAACAAAATCTTTACCATATTAAAACTATAGATAAAACATGGGTGAAAAAACTATCCGATACTTAATCCATAGCTGAACCAGTCTTTATATGTCTGGTACCTTCTTCCTGGATGAAAGTGACTCTATCTGCAAGCATTATATCTTTATCTGTCTCGCTTATCCTTGATGGCTGATAGAATAATGGTGTGGTCACTTGGTGGTCTGAAACATACAGTGCCCCATTTATTCTGCAAAGTCTTAATCTGGCTCACGGTGGAAAAAGAACAGTTTACAGGTGTGCTGTTTTCAATAGCTATTCTCGGTCACCTGATCCAAAGACCACTTGGCGATGGAAAGACTAATGATGAGGAGATAGTATCAGCCAGCTATTGATAGCTGCAAGCCTTTGAAGCTCCTTTCAGCTTAGATGTAAATCATACACAATGAAGGCACAGAACATTAAAGGCAGAAATTCTGTAAAACCAGTTGAGCTGATTAGTACCAAATTACTGATGTTCCATCTGCTTGGATAGTAATAATTTTTTTTAACTGCCTGACTGAAAAGCTTCACTTCACAAAGAATCCATGTTCAGTGGTCCCAGGAGATGTACTTTATGTATGCACAAAGGAAGGAGATGGTGAAAGACACCCAATCATTTTATGAGGATTTAATGTCACCATTAAGAAAACTAGCAATTCATGTATGAAGACATTAGGAAAATATGTTTCCAATAGTGCATGAATTTATATTTTGTCATCACACTGCCAAGTGAAAAATTAAGATTTGAACATCCAAATTTTTACACATGTATATAAAAATATGAATAAATAGGTGATAATTTATATCACAATCCTAATATTCTATTTAACTGCAAATGAGGTGGCCAATATCCAACCATGAGCTGCCCAGGATAGAAGGAACCATGGAACTTTGAGTATTCCACTCCTGCTGAACTCTTTCAATAGTAAAGATAATTATACCTTAGCCTAATACAAATCAACATTTGATTTATCTAAATTATTGTACAATGAACCTATATTTTACAGTTTTTTTAAAATAATGGTTTATCTTCCCTTATGAATTTGCCTGTAAAATCAGTAAGCACACATAATAAGAATGTGAGTTCTTCTTGTCCTCTCAGCAACGATACTTCTTTATAAAAGATACACATTGTTGAGAGACTAATCTTGTCATATTTATCATTATAAATTAATAAGTAATAAATCTAGTTTTATATATCATTTACAGATTCTATGCACAAGAGACGAATCTATAATAAGTACACTGACAAATCTGGTTGCTAGCCAGTAACTATTTTGAAGGTAACAGGAAATGTAAATTAGGCAATTTTTCATAGAGTGATTATAATTAGATAAGAACTTGTTCTGATAAATATATATGTCATACAGCTTAGGCTCAATAATATAACAGGCCCCAATAGTCCTTATATTTCAGCAGCTTCCTAGTGCAAAAGTTGGTTGAATACAGGAATCTTAAGTCGTTTAATGTGGATCATGATTTTGCTCCTTGTTACCATCATGCTAGGACCCAGCTTGGAGAAACAACCCCTGTCTGCAGCATCACAAGTTTCACAGTGAAGGAAAAAGAGAGATGTGCTGGGCAAGACAGTGGTCTGAAAGATTTTTTGTTTCATAACTCACATGTCGCTTCTATTCATAATCCACTGATTTGAGCAAGACTCATGGCCAACCTGGTATTGGTGTAGAGGGTCTGAGATCGCTTCTGAGAAAATTAAAAACAGCCCTGCTGGCAACCAGAACATGGTATTCCCAAACTGAATACAAACAGCATTCAAATAAGGCCACACTGTAAGCATGTTTGCAACAGGACAAGGACAAACGCAATTAAAAAATGATTGAACTGCTTGACTTTTACCTAATGTGGATGATGGTTGCTTTTTTAATCAATGATAACATCAGCCCTGTTTTAATGCTTCTTCCTCTTAGATAAAATGTTCAAGATAAACAATCTCTGAATTCCCTCTGCTTACAAGAAGAATCCAATTCAAAACCAAGCATATCTTTCTGAATTTCTCCCAAGAATTATTCAGCATAAGCCTGAATTCTACAAAATGCTCCTCCCAAATCTCTTTTTTGAGATGTTGCCACAGTTGCCCAGGGATGTATTTTCCCTTTCTGCAGCAAGCTAAGTTAGCCTAACTTGTTGGACTATGGGTATATCCTTAGTGGTCTCGATCAGTAATCTTAACACCTCATAGGAAGAGGGCACATTTTCAACAATAATGACAGCTACCATACTTACGATGATCTACCTGTAGAATATTTACAATTACAGCAGCACATAAGACACGATGCCATATGTTCTTAGTACTCTATGTAATTGATACGTCATAATGCATGATTAATTGAACCCTTCTCTGAAAAAAACTCTACTCAGAT
Organism: Pongo abelii; assembly: GCF_028885655.2. Classification (NCBI taxonomy): domain Eukaryota; kingdom Metazoa; phylum Chordata; class Mammalia; order Primates; family Hominidae; genus Pongo; species Pongo abelii. Next base: position 110,161,788 of record NC_071999.2, on the reverse strand, counting down.
TGACTTTAAATATGCTTTCATGTTTGCAAGCATTTTTCCAAATCATTACTTCATAATGTTTCTTTCCTTGAAAATTACAAATTGAGTAAATTCATTTTCTCTTTCTCAAAACTGAGAAAAGTATAGAAGATGGAAAAGTACCCATCTCCTAGATTCTCTGATGATAAACATAAGTTATTTAAATTATACATATATAAAATAACATAAAGTTATGTTTATCATAAGTTATATAGGTTTATATATATATATTAACTTACTAGTAACTAATATTAAGAAATTAGTTTATGGGAGGTACTATGGTCTAAATATTTATGTTACCCCTGAAACACATTTGGCAAACTAATCCCCAAGATGCTAGTATTATAGGGACCTGTTGGAGGTGATTAGGTCATAAGTGTTCTGCCCTCAAAACTGAGATTTGCTCCCTTATAAACGAGGTTTGTTCACCCCTTCCATCATGTAAAGGCATAGCTGGAAGGCACCATCTTTGAAGCAGGGAATGAGCTCTTACCAGACACCAGCTCTACTGGCACCTTGATCTTGGACTTCCCAGCCTCCAGAGCTGTAAGCAATAAATTATTATTGTTTACAATAAATTATTGTTGTTTACAAATATCCTGGTCTAACATATTTTGTTATAGCAGCATGAAAAGACTTAACCAGGGTTTGAGGGCATTCTCAATCAATTCTTTAGTGGTAATGATATCTGCAGTAGCCTGAATGAAAAGTTACACATTAAATTTTTCCATAAAGAAATACATAAATGTGGAAATTTCCATTGTTAGGGCATCAAAGCTTGATAAATCATATATTTTTTAATCTCTGTAAATGGTATTTGTTCCTACTTTCAACCAATAAAAAGACAAGTCTTTGTATTTCTTTGCTAGAGGGCTTTAATGTTGCAGTACAATATGAACTATTATCAAGGCAAAAGGGCGGGTGGAAGGAAAAGGGAATTGATGCTTTGCAATGAGAGGTAAATATTCCTGAAAGACTTGAGACAAGATAGAGCATTCTGCATCTAAGAAACTGATGCATATTCAGTAGATCTTAAGCATGGATAGAGTGCTGGTGAATAGTGATGCGGGAAGCACTGTAAAGATCAGCAGAAACCAACTCATCCACAACGACCTCAGTAAGCATCATAAGAAGTTTGAACTTCATCCTAACAGCAAAGGGAGGCACTGGAGAATTCTCTTGAGAGGTAAGTGTCATAATATTATTGGCATAATAGGTAATTCTGAATGCAATATGGAGTATAGTTTGTCATATATTAAACTGAAGTCAGTAAAGCAAATGAAGATACTGTTGCAGTAATCCATGTAAAAAAAAGGGGAATAACCTGAAACAGAAAAATAACCAAAATATACCCAAGTTTGTGAATGATGGTAACTTTCATTACATGAAGGAGGCAGGGAAGGAAGTGGAAGCAGTTTGAGGGATGAAATGAATTTAATTTTGGCGTGATGAAAAATTAAATTTTCATGGATGAAAAAGTATGTTAAGTATATGCCTACAGATGTCCAGAGATAAGTTATGCATATGGATCTGACATTTAGAAAAAAATTTGGATTGAAAATATTGATTCTAGATACATCTTCATTTACATGGTACTAGAAATACAGAAATGGATACAATTTGATAGGGAGAGTGTCTAAAATGAGGTATTAGGTTTGACTAAAGCAGAAACCCAAAGTACATCAATGTTAATTTTGCAGCCTTAGATAGAGAAGCCCACAAATGAAATCCAGGAAGAGGAATGTGAGATGCAAGAATGAGAGCAGTTTTGGAAGCCAGAGGAGGAGTTTTTTAAGAAGATGGTATCATTCATATTGCCATTTTTTTCCATGAGACTAAAAAAAACTAAAGGCTGAACTGAAAGACACTACTAAGACAGATAGTACAGTTTCAATGTAATATGACGCCATCAAAACCCAGGATGTTGTAAATGAGAGTGTGACTGTATTTATGTCAACAGATGTCAGTGAGAGAACTTGATCCAAATATCGTAATCGAACCAAGAGACGTATTAGCAACATTAAATAAACTTTCATTGTGTCTGGGCCTCCGGTATAACTGGAATCAGCATCTTGATGCCAGGGGGCACTGTATTTAATTCCTTACTTTTGTGTATATGTGTTATTCTCTCTAGTGGGATTTGTCCAATGTCAGGAAAAAATGGCTGCCAGTGGCCTTGACACCAGGAGAAACTTGGCGTGTGGTGTTCTGGTGAACTTGCTCTCCTGCATCTCAACCCCCTGCCTGGAGGAGTTCCTTCCGAGTAGTTGCTGCCCCTTCAGCCTAAGCCACAGAATGAACATATGAGAAGCAAACCTGAGCCCCACGCGCAGCAGAATCTCAGCACAGCCAGACTTCCAGCCTGAAGCAGATCTTCCCAGTTCTGCTCAACCTAAAGCAGCAACAAGCAGCCGATCTGTGGTCCACAGGGAATAAGCTTTGTTGCAAAAATCTCTTGTGTTTTAGGGTCATCTGTTACCCCACCTTTTATGAGACAAGAGGTGAATGACACAGCTGGGGTTATGTTTGTCGCTCTCCTCCAAAACTACTCTTTTAATTAAGGAAATGTAATTTCAATGAAATGGAGAGGGAGGCTTATCCAGGATAAAGACCGGGTGCTGGAGAAGTAAAAAGGCAGATGCTCAATTGTGTGACAGAGTGAGCAGAGTTGTCAAGATGAGAGAAAAGTGTCAACAAGAAGTCTGGGTGTGAAAGTAGGAGATATTTTAAGGTAGTAGCTGCAGGGTGTTGTGAAGTTGAGGTTTGGTTTAGTTTTTCTTTTTTTTTTTTATTTTTAAGCTGTTCTGTTTTTCTATTTCATATAAAAGCTGATAGGGTAGAATGAATGAAGCAGGAGTCTTTGAAAAGACCAGACTTGGAGAATGCGATCTAAAAGTGTAAGGTCTCTGAGAATGTTAAAGGTGACATGGTACAGAGTGAAGTGGAGAGCTGCCTTATGCCCTAGGGGAAGATGCTTACCAAACCAGGAGAGAAGAAAGAAAAGGGTGCAGGGAGAAGGTCATTGTGTAATCGGAGGCAGTTAGACATTTATCTAATGATTTCAAGTTACTTCTACGATGTAAATAGTAAGCGCATCAGCTAGAAGTTAGGACGTGAACTCAGAGCTAGAGATATGAAGACAGGGAAGGAAAGTTGTAATACTGCTGTGTAGACCTAAAGGGTGATATGAAAACAGAAATAAGGAACACTCACAGCGCCACACCCCTTAGAATTTATAATAAAGGCATTCATAGAATATGGGAGAAATTTTCACCTATAGTGTAATTCAACAATTGAGAAACAAAGTGGAAGCATCATGTCATTCTTATTTGCTAAAGTTATTGTAATCCCGCCGTCAAGACAAGAGGCAGGAAAACACTTTCCCAATGTTTGTCCCCAAACTGCAAATCATAAGCTCTTTCTCCCGACACAAACAAACAAATAAAACAAAGCAAAAGGATGCAAACAAGCAAGTAATACCAGCCTGTCCTTTACTGCTTTTTGAGGTAGCCCCAATGCTGCTGACCTGGTTCCACCAGCACCTCTTCCTACAGTCGGTGGAGACGGGAAAAATCTTACACCAAAATCCAAAGGAAACAAACATGCAAGATGTGTGAAATAATCAATGCGGCCAAACAAAGCAAAAAACCAAACGCATCACTTCTGAGAGCGATCATAAGCTGGCTAAATTCCCCTTTGATGCTCAGATTAATTTGAGATATTAAACACAAATAAATACTGCATTGTAAAGACAGATGTAAAACAAAATTTAGCACGAATTTTAAAACAAAAGTTGACAATGATGTGGCTGAAGAACACATAAACAGTGCAAAACTGGCAAACGAGTTGCAGACAAAGAAGGATGTAAGAAAAAGGCTTTGATCAAGACAAATAGGGTTAGTTGAAATTGAAAAAATGTCCAATCCACAGTGACTAATCACTCAGGAATGTTTATGTAATAAATAGGATGGCAACAAAATGTATAAACCAGAATCCTGTTAGAATAACAATGATAAACTAAGAGAAACACAACTGTTCTGTGACTTTGACAAGCTTCTTCCTGTTCTCATTGATGGAATAGACCTCAAACTAAATAAACTAGTGATTTGAATAATAAAATTAATAAGGTAGAAATAAAACATATGTAGAAGATTTTACCTACACAAACAGTGAAAGAATTAAATGTTAAATTATAGGAGGAAATCACGAAGGAAAATATTTACAATGTTGATAAAAATAGAACATGTTAAAAGATAAAATATTCAATTTTCTTTTTATCTTTTGCAACAATTTTGGCAAATAAATAGCTGATAATCATAGTGTAAACACTTATGTTTGAAATGCACAAGCAAAATATATACTTCCCAATTAAACTTTTAAAAAATGCAACACAAATTTTCAATTTTCACCAAAAAATAATAGCAAAATATAATGTTCAGTGAAACTAATAATCAAATAGATGCACATCAGATTAAACACCATTTTAAAAATATAACCCTTTAATTGGATAACACTCATTGCTGGAGAGCATGTGGATGTGGAGAAATAGGAACACTTTTACACTGTTGGTGGGACTGTAAACTAGTTCAACCATTGTGGAAGTCAGTGTGGCAATTCCTCAGGGATCTAGAACTAGAAATACCATTTGACCCAGCCATCCCATTACTGGGTATATACCCAAAGGATTATAAATCATGCTGCTATAAAGGCACATGCACATGTATGTTTATAGGGGCACTATTCACAATAGCAAAGACTTGGAACCAACCTAAATGTCCAACAATGATAGACTGGATTAAGAAAATGTGGCACATATACACCATGGAATACTATGCAGCCATAAAAAATGATGAGTTCATGTCGTTTGTAGGGACACGGATGAAATTGGAAATCATCTTTCTCAGAAAACTATCGCAAGGACAAAAAACCAAACACCACGTGTTCTCACTCATAGGTGGGAATTGAACGATGAGAACACAGGGACACAGGAAAGGGAACATCACACTCTGGGGACTGTTGTGGGGTGGGGGGAGGGGGGAGGGATAGCATTAGGAGATATACCTAATGCTAAGTGATGAGTTAATGTGTGCAGCACACCAACATGGCACATGTATACATATGTAACAAACCTGCACGTTGTGCACATGTACCCTAAATCTTAAAGTATAATAATACAAAAATTTTTAAAAGAGCCCCCTTAAAAAAGAATATGGAAGGAAGTAACTAATAAATCCACCATAGAGATGTTGTCCCATTAAAAAAATAGATATATATCTGAAAATGGCACATATTACTAGTTAAACTGTGGCAATAAACTTTAGGCTCATTGTAGTGTAATGCATAAGTGGAAGTCACAAGCTCACTAAAGTATTAGAGAACTTTAAATCTCATTTTTAAACAAAATTATGTTGTATTAAGACATGCTTAAACTATGAGCGCATTAAAGGACTACAAATTTTACATGCAGAATGAATAGGCTCATGACATACATAGACCAAAGTGGAGTTTAATATGGAAGGAAAACAACAACCTACTAACAGTAGTTGGTGTGATTATTCTTCCATATCTACTTTTAAATATTCACAAATATTACAAAATATTGTTTACTTTATATAAGAAGTATATATTTTCATAAAAATAAGATGATATGCAAAAAAGAACATTTAATTGAACCAGTTTACATCTCTATTATCAAGCCTTGGTCCTATAGTGGCCTGGGAATTATGCTAAGCCCCTCATGCACTATACATGTGGTCTTCTCTGATTCCTTTACTACATACAGTTCATGTCTCTGCTCTATTTTCTTGAGTATTTTGGCTCTTCAAAATAGTATAAAATATGGTAGTGCCTCTAGGAATTCTGGGCTGCAATTTGTTATTGTGTTTGTATGTTTCCAATGCAGCTACTGCTACTGGTAGAATGTTGAAACTTTTTATTTAAGTTGAGTGTATATCAACACAATTATAAGACTAAGCTGGAAATGGTAATACTCCTAGTCAGAATTATGTTTCATGAGTAACTAGTTTGGGTCAAACAAATAGCAGAGTTGATAAATGGTGCAATAAATTAAAATGACACTAATTAATGTGAATTGTTTTGTGGTGCCCATTAAAAGACAAATAATACAGAAAATTATTACAGCAGTGCCTAAAGCTAAATGCCATCAATGCAGCAAGCAACACATTCTACTGAAGTTTTGAAAATATGGGTGACTTGAATATTGAATCATGTGGATAAGCAGAAAACAAATAGCATTTCCAGATATTCTGGATGCTCATACTTCTGAAAGTGGTCCTGCTTATCTGTTTTAATTTTCTCTACCCCTAAATTAGAACAAGTCAGGTAGGAATAATTTGGCATATAAATACGTCCATAAAATTATTTGACATGTTTCCAAAAATATCACGGGAATCATTTGATTAGGGCAATATATATTTTATAATATATTATTCTAAATAAATATTTACAATGAGTTTCTAATATTAAATTCAAATGTCCTATTTACTAAGTTACTGGACTATGTAATTACCCGTAGATCACTAAAAATATTTTCTTCAAGTTTAGTCCAATTTACCAATTTTGTTCTTTCCAAATCTTGTTCAATTTGACTTACTCATTTTTTCCCTTTGATAATTGTTGTATATTTTGGGGGCAATTCACTCATATTCATTTGTGAATAGTTAGATTCTTTCACCAGTACACTTAGTCTTCATTTGGAATCTTGTTCAGAATTCATTTTAAATGCAGTATCTTGAAGAATTATATTATGAATCATACTTTACCGGTAACCAATATGTTTTGCAAGCTGCATGACTGATTGCTAGTTTGTGAACTGCATTCTTTAATTTGAATCGTCTTGCAAATTAATTGTGTGCATTTATTGTTTATATTAAAATATGATCACTTGAAACTTGCTGTTTGAGGAACTCTTTCTTAGACTTCTGTCCAGGTGACATATTTATTTATTCATTCATTTATTTATTCATTATTCATTAGGTAAATCAACAAATAGTTTGAAACCACCATTTTGTGCTATGTCGTCTGGGGGATGCTAAAAATGTAAAATGATTTTCAGAAAAACAAGACTTTTTAGGAAACCCATAGAATTGTGCCAAGCCTTTTGTTTTGAGTTTAATATGTGATATAATCTCTCTTGTAGTTCCCTGCTTTCAGACCTTCTTATCTTCCATTTTATGTTGCTGTGTTCTTTGTTAAAGAAATGACTCATGCTTCCACGCGCTTCCACATTTCAGTGGCCACATCACATTGACTGGTGGGTCTTTTCGCCTGGGGAATTGGCATCTTATCCCAATTGCCACCTTTCAGCATTTTCAATTATCACTTTACTGATTGACACCTTTGAACATTTGTCAACATGTCTCTTTCTTTGGAATGGCATAGGCACATTCTGAAGAAAATAACTGTGGATGTTAGGAAGCGTCATTGTTGACAGAAAACGAGACGCCAAGCTGGCCAGTGAATGAAAGCCATGTGCAGGACCTGATATTAGCAAATGCAGGGCTTAGAGCAGGAGGTGGGAAATTCATGATAGTTTCAGCAAAGAAGCTGACAAGTGAAAAATCAAATAACAGTGTAAAATATATGACTGGCCATATGCACAAATCAGCACTGAGTGTGTGTGTATATGTGTAGAGAAATGTAGAGATTCTTGTTGTTGTGAGAGAACAGGATCAATAGCCTTTCAGCACTGGTGATAATACTGAGGGCCAAAAGAGAGTGAAACGCTTTCTTAAGGCCACAAAGATGGTAAAAACAAAAATAAGAACCCAGGGTCATTTTCACTGCCTTACTGGTACTTGTGTAACAATAAGAATTGTTCATCTGCTGGGCGGGCCAGGTCATGCCTGTAATCCCAGCACTTTGGGAGGCCGAGGCAGGTGAACCACGAGGTCAGGACTTCCAGAACAGCCTGGCCAACATGGTGAAACCCCATCTCTACTAAAAATACAAAAATTAGCTGGGAGTGATGGTGGATGCCTGTAATCCCAGCTACTCAGGAGGCTGAGGCAGGAGAATTGCTTGAACCTGGGAGGTGGAGGTTACAGTGAGCTGAGATTGTGCCATTGCACTCCAGCCTGGGCGACAAAAGTGAGACTCTGTTTCAAAAAATAGAATTGTTTATCAACATTCCATTCTATTCAGGTAGAAGTAGCTGGGTTATCAGTCTCATATTACACATACACATGCACTGCTATCCACAACACAGGCTTGGTACATTGCATCTTTTTAATTTCCCAAGTGTTAAGAATGAACTTGATGGCCAATGTCATTCATAAAGAAACTTCCAGTCATAAAAAAATTATAAAATCTATATAGTCAAACTAGTGACTACAATGATAAACATAAACATTAAAGCAATGTTAATGAATCACGAAATAAAGTTTTAATGAATTCAAGATGAAGTACTGATAGGTGACATATGGATAGATAGACAGATGATAAATAGGTAGATAGAGAGACAGAGGGACAGAGGATAGATAGATAGGAGAGAAGGACAGAGAGAGAACTTTGTTTGTTTGTTTGTTTGTGCTGTTTTTGAGATGGAGTCTGTTTGTCCAGGCTGGAGTGCAGTGGCAACATCTTGGCTTAGTGCAACCTCCGCCTCCAAGGTTCAAGCAATTCTCCCATCTCAGCCTCCTGAGTAGCTGGGATTACAGGCATGCGCCACCACACCCGGCTGTTTTTTGCATTTTAATAGAGACTGGGTTTCACCATGTTGCCCAGGCTGGTCTGGAACTCCTGAGCTCAAGTGACCCACTCGCCTTGGCCTCTCAAATTGCTGGGATTACAGAGGTGAGCCACCACACACGGCCACAGAGAGATAATTTTACTTGCCTTTGTAAACACTACAAAGATAAAAAGTTACGTACCCCATAAATACCTATCTATCTATCTGCACACACACACACACACATATACACACACACTAGGTATCTACAAAATTAAAAATAAAAAGTTTTAAGAAGCAAAAATAGATGGATAGTTAGATGAGAGAGAGAGATAGAGAGAGAGAGAGAGACAGAGAGACAGATAATTTTTGCTTGCTTTTGTAAATAGTACACTGTTTTCCAGAGAAAAGTAATATAAATGAATTATTTAAAATTAAAAGGTATACTTCTTGTGACAATGGACTTTTTTGCATTTCATTGAAAATTAAATACCTTTAATCTCTAATGATAAATATTCGAGGTAGTATTTCTATACAATAATCATCTTTGGACCTGATTTAAACCTTCCTAACAGAGTCAAGATTCTACGCTTCACAACAAGAGACAAGTAAGATATTTCTTGGATGTGAAACTCAAATATATTAAAATACTAGTTAGTATAAATGTAGACATCTGGACTTTAGGATAAAACAATTCCCAGTACAGAAGCAAGTATGTTTAGAAATGTTAAAATGTTTGAGCCATTGAATTTTTGGATTGCCCAAATACAACACTAAAACCCACACAGAAGAAAAAAATTAATTACTATAGTAGAGTCACCAAGGGGGAACTCCCTTTTGTTATAAGAAGTTGTTTTTAAATTGAATTAGCTTTGAATTAACCCAATTACACATCACTATTCAACTGTGATATTAAATTGAGGAAGTTTAATGATGTGAAAATACTTTTAAAACAATATCTTGGTGATAACAGAACATTTAAAATGTTCATATTTAGAAAGTATTAATTACATATATTAAATAATTTAAGGACTGTTTCTCACAAATTATCATGCAAAATAGAAAATCATTTTTACTTGCAGAATATACGACTAACAGAGTTCAGCATAGCAGAATTCAGAATATTATGGCACAAAATAATTATAGCATACTTAAAATTCCTTGGCAAAAATTCTTTGTGATTTGGAAAAGGAAGATATGTTTTCAGAATGGACTTTAAATGATTTCAATTTTACTATTTTTTCAATTTACTTTGGAAGAAAATGAAAATTTCTTGGAATGCATAACTACATTTTCACCAAAATTTTAACAATAAACAAACAAAAGGAATTTACAGGGCTTTTGTAATGCTTTTCTATCATGTAAAGACAAAAGATAGGAAAAGCCATGTCAAAAACTAAACTTTCCTTAATAAATATAGTAATCTTGCAAGGACACACCAAAAGAGGAAAATTTCTTACAGGTAAATAGATACAGTACTTCTTACAAATCTACACTTTGTGCAAAAAAATCAAATGTGATTTTCATTTTGAAACAATTAAAAACATGAAGAAAAAAGTTCTGTAGCTTAGGTGATTATAAAATGATATTCTTATAATATTTTTATACTGTCATATTTTCCTTCTAATTGAATTGACCATCATGCATGTCAATATAATGAAGCGATTGAAGTAAATCATTTTATTATCACATAACTCCCCTAATTGGGTATACAAATATACGCCATATATAGAAAAATCCCTTTAGCTTTAAATCTATTTTCTCATTGAGAGGTACAATGGAAAAACATTTATGCTTAATTAACTTACAATAAAATTTTTTATGATTAAAACTTAGCAATCCTTATGATCACACTCCAATACAGCTTTATCAGGATATAACACTTTATTGTCAGGTTGAAATTAATATTTTGAGAAAATGACAAAGATTATTAGTTTGCATGTACATTGAACTAAATCTTAGCACACTGGTTATTTAATAAATGCAACTTAATGAAAACTATTTTATAGTGTATTAATTGACAGGGAATTGACTAGAATTAATACAATTTTATTGTTCATTCATTGTTACTTTCTGCATTATTGCCTTAATTTCTCTATAGAAATAATACTAAAAAAATTAAAATAAAATATATACTATACTGATAGATGTCAAAGGAACTATACTACAAACGGTTCTTTTTCTAGGTCATAAAACTTTCTAAGCATTATTTGTCTGTCACTGGAATAAGATACCTTTATAGAAGAGTATTTTCTCTCCTGATTAAAAATATAAAATCTTTTTTGTAATATTTTATTAAGCCTCTGATGTGAAAACATAAATTGTGTTATAAGATGTAAATCTAACATGAATCTGATGACAACATAGCCTTAATTTGTTTAGGTATTTTATACACTCATTGTTAAATCACATTTAAACCAGCTTTAAATAATGAAATTTGTACAAAGTTTAAGCAAAAACAAAAAGAGATTAAGTATAAGAAATCTTTGTGCTACACTTAGCCAAGACTTTATATTAAAAGCACAATTATAAAAATGTAAATGAAGTTGTATTGGTCCATTTTCATGCTGCTGATGAAGTTACACCAGAGACTCGGCAATTTACAAACGAAAGAGGTTTAATGGACTTAGGGTTCCATGTGGTGGGGCAGGCTTCACAATCATGGAGCAAGGCAAGGAGGAGCAAGTTATGTCTTAAGTGGATGGCAGCAGGCAAAGAGAGAGAGAGCTTGTGGAGGGAAACTCCCATTTTTAAAACCATCAGATCTCAGGAGACTTACTCACTATCATGAGGACAGTATGGGGGAAACAATTCCCATGATTCAATTATCTCCCACTGAGTCCCTCCCACAATTTGTGGGAATCCATGGGAGTACAATTCAAATGCGATTTGGGTGGGGACACAGAGCCAAACCATATCAGAAGTATTTAACAAAACAAACAGTAATAAACAAAAGCTTAAGGTACTATGTTACTGTCATGTTCTTCAAGCTGTCAGAATTTGTACCTCTGTCCTCCATGACAAAGCTGCCTTTTCTTATTTAAATGAATATTACTGTAATATTAAATGTGTTATGAAGTTTAACATAAACACACTTCATAATTTAAATATTTCCCCTCCCATTTTCCAGAAAATTGTATATAAGATTTCTCTCAGTAGGTTTTCTAATCTAATATGGATAGGCAATGATAAGTATCATTTATTGAATACTTACTATAATGTCATTTGTTGGGTTAAGTAATATACATGCTGCATTAGTCAGGGCTTTATAGAGAGATAGAACTAATAGGAGATATATATATGTTTCTTTTATAATAGGAGATATATATATATATATAGATATAGATATGTTTCTTTTCTTGGAAACTAAAAGAAAAACAAAATGGATGGGAGGAAACCACTATATGAACCCAGGTGAAGATATAATAATTTTTAAGTAACGCTTTTTTTATTGGTAAGTCAATATTTAAAAATTGCAAATTGTATTAACGTTACATGCTTACATGGGGGACTACTAACTTGCTGCAAACAAGGAGGAGATATATATATCTCCTATTATACGTATATATATCCTATTATACATATATATATCTCCTATTATACATATATATATCCTATTATACATATATATATCTCCTATTATACATATATATATCCTATTATACATATATATATCTCCTATTATACGTATATATATCCTATTATACATATATATATCTCCTATTATACGTATATATATCCTATTATACATATATATATCTCCTATTATACATATATATATCCTATTATACATATATATATCTCCTATTATACATATATATCTCTTATTACACACACATATATATATGTTTATTACGTATTAACTCACACCATCACTAGGTCCCACAATAGGCTGTCTGCAAGCTGAGGGGCAAGGAAACCCAATCCAAGTCTAAAAATTGAAGAACTTTGAGTCCAATGTTTGAGGTCAGGAAGCATCCAGCACGGGAGAAAGATGTAGGCTGGGAGGCTAGGTCAGTCTAGCCTTTTCACATTTTTCTGCCTGTTTTATATACTGGCCATGATGGCAGCTGATTAGATGGTGCCCACCCAGATTAAGGGTGAGTCTGCCTTTCCCATCCCACTGACTCAAATGCTAATTTCCTTTGGTAACACCTTCACAGACACACCCAGGATCAATACTTTGCATCCTTCAATCCAATCAAGTTGACACTCAGTGTTAACTACCACACATGCTTTTTCATTTACTATCCTCAATGACTTTTTGAGTCAGTTTTAATTTTTCCACATTTTACAGGTGGGAAATCCCAGGTTCAGAAGTAAAACAATCTTCCTAGATTCATCCAGGTAATAAATGATGAGTTATTACTATTTAAGGCTGTTCTATTCTGATGGTGTACTCTAATTCCAGGAGGTATTTCCTAGGTTTTTTTAACTAATGGTGGCGAATAAATAGCACATGAGCTGCCATTATTTGACCTTCAGCAAATGGAAAACATCACTAATCAATAGTGTCACCTATTTCCAGAAGCCTTGTTCCAGGATGTTAGTAGTCCCCCATGTAAGCATGTAACATTAATACAATTTGTAATTTTTAAATATTGACTTACTCATAAAAAAAGAGTGACTTAAAAATTATCATATCTTCACCTGGGTTCATACAGTGGTTTCCTCCCATCCTTTTTGTTTTTCTTTTTGTTTCACAAAAAAAGACCTTCCTTACAATATGCAACAAATATCAGTTTGCTGATGAAAAGAGTCAATCTCTGTAAAATATTTGGAGAGATTTATTCTGAGCCAAATATGAGTGACCCATGGCCTGTGACATAGCCCTCAGGAGATCCCGAGAACATGTGCCAAGGAGGTCATCCACAGCCTGGCTTTATACATTTTAGGGAGACACGAGACATCAATCAAATACATGTAAGATATGCATTGGTTGGGTCCAGAAAGGCAGCAGTGGTGGTGTGACTTCCAGGTTATAGGTCAATTTAAAAGTTTTCTGATTGGCAATTGATTGAAAGAGTTATTATCGATAGAAAGGAATATCTGGGTTATACTAAGGGGAACAACATTTTATCAGGCAGATGAAGCCTCCAGATAGCAGGCCTCAGAGGCAATAGATTATCCATGTTTCTTTTCAGACTTAAGGTCTGTGTTGATGTAAAATGCTGGTTGCCTTTTCCTGAATTCCAAAAGCTAGGGGAGGGTGTATAATGAGGCATTTCAGACTCTTTCTTGTCCTCATGGCCTGAACCAGTTTTTCAGGTTACTTTGGAGTGCCCTGGCAGAGAGGAGAGGTCCATTCAGTTAGTTGGGGGGCTGGCTTTCGATTTTTTGCTTTACAAGTTCAATAGAAAAAGTATGTATTAGTAGAATTCTCACATATCTAATATGATGCTATTTGAAATACTAAGTGGAAAGAAAAACTCTAGAATTAGTCTTATCTCAGCCTTTACAAGATTCATCTCATATTAATATTACAACATAATGAATGTACAATATAATCTGTCTACTGCCAGTGCTCTCAAATTCTTATCACTAGTTCAAAAATATTTATTTAGAGGTTACTAAAAACTCCCTTTAGGAATATTTTACTTGTTTTGTTAATCTTGAAGACGGTAGATAACAGGGTCTCATCTTCTATAAAGTTGAAGAAAATTATTAAGTAATTACAGAACTTCTCTGTATGTTGGCTTAATTTTATTCTTTAAATGTATGCATTTTGATCGAAATAAATATATACATAAAAGTGAAAGAGCATGTCTTTAAGTGGTACAGAGAGATTACAAAATTTGTGATTAGATAAAAAAGGGATTTAAAAAACTACCACTTTTTCTTGATTACTGAGAGGCTCAAGCAAAGAAACTAGGGCTGTATATGAACAAAAAAAAAAGACCAAAATAATATTTTGTATTAAAATTGTCTATTCCATTACAAGAAACATGCTTTGGAAGTTGCAGTTTTCTCTTCTTTTTTCTCAGAGTATTATGTCACATGTAATCAACACTTGCCCTTGTGTTTGTGTCTGTGTAATCAAACAGTTATCCATAAACAACTGAAAGTAAAAGCATGTTTCTATGTAACTCAGGCAGTGTTTAGACCTTGAATCAAACCAGATTTCTTCTCCTTTTACCACCTCATCTGGACTAAGTCTGTAAATGTTAGTTTATATTTCCCTGCTAGCTTACCCCAGTCATCATTTGAGAGTGAGTGAGCAGTTCAGATTTATGGAAAGGAACTAATGGGTAGCAATGACAGATTATGGAGCAACAACTAATCCTAAAGAGAGGAGTTCTCAGAAATTTATATGTAGATTTAAATTAAGGTGGATGGAAAATGGACATATTCCAGCAGAGATAAGAGAAACACAGGACGATGGAACAAAATGAAACACTGAAATAAACCCTTCAGAATTTCCTCAAGCTCTTTTGCTTGGACTCTGGTGAAGGCATATTCAACATAGAATTTTACATATTGTACTTCTATTTAGATTATCCTATCCTCTAGCTAGACAATTCTAAACAGTTATATAGTGAATGCAATTGCAGTAAATCATTTTCTATTTGGGTGAGTGACGAGGCCACATATTCATTTTCCTGTCAATTCACTTTCCCAATTTGTGCACATCCTTGCAAAGATAGCAGCCATGCTCCAAAGACACTGTCTTCCATTACTTTCAGCCTACATCAGGCAGAAGTGCAATAGGACATGAAACTCAGCACAAAAACATGAGAGGTTCTTCTTCACCTACACATACCCTTTCTTTAACGAACATAATTGAAGGAGTCGTTTGTTTATAAAGAAAATGAAGACTGACATTTGGAAAACACATCTGAAATGATTCTGAAATGATTTAACACATGTTCATCAAAGTGAAATTCATTATCAATAGACTAAAGAAGAAAAAATATATGATCACATTGAGATGTGAAGCTGGCCAGGCTTCTGGGTCGGGTGGGGACTTGGAGAACTTTTCTGTCTAGCTAAAGGATTGTAAACACACCAAACAGCACTCTGTGTCTAGCTAAAGGTTTGTAAATGCACCAATCAGCACTCTGTCAAAATGGACCAATCAGCACTCTGTCAAAATGGACCAATCAGCACTCTGTAAAATGGACCAATCAGCTCGCTATAAAATAGACCAATCAGCAGGATGTGGGTGGGGGCCAAATAAGGGAATAAAAGCAGGCAACCCTAGCCAACAGCAGTAACCCGCTGGGGTCCCCTTCCAGGGTATGTGATGTTTGTTCCTTCACTCTTTGCAATAAATCTTGCTGCTGCTCACTCTGTGGATACATGCTACCTTTATGAGCTGTAACATTCACTGCGAAGGTCTGCAGCTTCACTCCAGAAGTCAGCAAGACCACGAACCCACCAGGAGGGACAAACAACCCCGGATGTGCCGCCTGTATGAACTGTAACACTCACCAGGAAGTTCTGCAGCTTCACTCCTGGAGCCAGGGACCACAAACCCACCAGAAGGAAGAAACTCTGGACACGTCTGAACATCAGAAGGAACAAACTCTGGATACACCATCTTTAAGAACCGTAACCGTGAGGGTCCACGGCTTCATTCTTGAAGTCAGCAAGACCAAGAACCCACCAATTCCAGACACAACATCAATTAATGTATAAAGAGCATTTGACAAAATCAGACATCCACATTGATGATGTACAGTCTCAGCAAAATAGTAATAGAGAGAAAACTATTCAAAGTTGATTAAAGGCACCTACAAATGTTCAACAGTTAACATCATACTTAATGGTGAAAGATTGAATACCTTCCCCTGATCAGGAACAAAGCAAGCATATCCACCTATGGCAATGCAAACATTTAATTTTTAAAAAGGAAGTGAAACAAAAGTACCCTGGTTGTTTCTGGTTATCAACGTGACATCATTGAAGGTCAAAACTAGAAATAGATACAGAGTTGTCTCTTGCACCAGCAAAAGTTGACTCCAGCACACCACTGCTCCAGTGACATGGAGTGATTGGTGGTAGACTAGTTCTTCTTCCTTACCAACTAGAAAAGAAAGTATTTATAATACAATAATATTATTGTATTATAAATAATAAAATACAACATTTTATGCTATACTTAGAAGAGTAAAAACGTTACAGAAAAATGAATAACAGGTATCAATAGATAATTGATAGAAAAAGAATGCAAAAGACTGTAAATGAAGAGATGCTCTACTTGACTCACAGTAAGAAAAAATGCAAGTGAACACTGTGCTGAAATGCAATGTCTTACCTCTTAGATTTGTAAAAATCCAAAAGATTGGTAATATGATATGTCTGTCAGGCCATGAGGCGACAGACATTTCCATACATTGTTTGTAAGTACGTGGATGGCATATGCAATTACACACTTCTGGAAAGAGAATTTGGCAATACTTAGCCTTCAAATGATTTCAGTCCAGTGATTTGTTGATAGATCCAGTTTCCAAAGGTGGGCTGTGGATATAGAGCCTTGATTCACGACAATTTCAATCTTCATTGAACTGCCACTACCCTGGCTGCTTCTAGCTATCGATGTGACATCACCGGAGGCAAAACTAGAAATACATGCACAGAGTTGTTTCTTGCACCAGCAAAAACTGACTCTAGCACACCACTGCTCCAGTCCGACCACCAACTGACTGCGTCCTCACAAGAAATTCCAAATAAAAACTACCTGTCAGAGTCCAGTCAATCCACTGAAGTCTGAGAGAAAAACAGTATGTTTTTGTTTTAAGCCACTGAAGTTTAGAAGGATTTTTTTATGCAGCAATAGTTAAAAGTAAAAGATAACAGATATCATCAATCATGATGCATACAATACATGAAGATTCCTGTTACAAGACAATTTGGAAAATAAACATTAGTATTTATGTATATTAAAGAATTATCAGTAAATTTTAAAGTATGATAATGATCACTTGGGGACTAACCAAGGGAGATTTATTTAACTTTTTTACAGCTTAATTTTCTCATGTATTAAACATGAGTAACAACACAGGGAATTAAATGGAAAGAAAATGTAGGTGAAAAACTAGCACAGTAACTGGGTCATATTAGTTTCTTGATAAATTTGAGTCTCTTCATACTGCATTATATTAACCAAACATTTTTATGAAACAATATTTGGTAAAATTAAACATTAGAAAAATGTGTGAAATAAAATTAGGAAGGGCAACATTAGAACTTGGAGTACCTTTGACAAAAGAATAGTGAAAGATTCTCCCTGGGGCCTGAAAGCTTAAGGGAATAAAAAACTCCTCCCTTCTCAGGCCCAGTCCCAAGGCGCAAGACCACTTGCGTCAGCAGTGTGCATCAGCAAGATAGCAGAAGAAGGAAGGGAGCTGGCCAGAAGACACACACCCTCTGAAGACCAAGAGAGAGGCTGTCCAGGTACTGTGTAGCAGTTACATCACTTCCGGTTTACAGGAGACTATAAAACCCCTGCCCTGTCCTCATTGGTGCTGACGCCATTTTAGGCCTCAGCCCTTCTGCAACCAGGCTGTCATTAAAAACTGTGTTTCTCCACACCACCTTGTGTTTGTTGGTGCGCTGTCCAGGTTCCAACCGATATAAGAGCCTTGCAAATAAGAAAAAGCCAAGCTATTGCAGAGTCTCTACCAAGAGCCAGTGCCTAAGACAAACAATTAATTATTGATATTTAACCTTACATAGTGCTAACAACCAAACTTACTTAATGATAAGAGTCAACTAACCCTAACCGGAGCAGTGTTAGAAAATAGCAGTTTTTCGGAAAGGTCATTTGGAAATAAGTTCCAGATGAAAATTACATGACTAAGGCTAAGAAAGTGACAATTGTATTTAGGGTGGAAAAAAGAGAAGTATTTACAAATTTTAGCAAAAAAATGTAAGTACATTGAATGGTAAGGGAATAAATAGGTGTTCTCTGGACCAAGGGACATTCCTAAAGGGCTCTGTTTATAAAGAATCACTTACTTCCATTTTATTGTCAGACTGCTTTTGAAAGGAGGTGTGAAAGAATGAATATGAATATACTGCTGTTGAAAACAATTTCATTTTCTATTTAAATTGTTATTATAAAGTCCATCTAAATGCAAAGAATAGACATTTTTAATGTCTTCCTTTTAATGATTAAATGTCTTTGTTGCTGTCCAATTCCCAAGAATGATTTGAAGTAGCTTACAAAGGAAAACATATAGAAGAAAATGAACATTTTGAGGTTGAAAGCAGATCTATGGGGAAAAAAGAAAACTAATATAAAAAGCAAATTTCGCATGACTCTTATACATAGTAACATCCGATAAACATTAATTGGAGGATATTAGCTATGTGATATGGAGTGATTGGTGGTAGACTAGCTTTCCTTCCTTGCCACCATAAAAAAAGAATAAAATTTAAAAAAAGTCGCTAAGAAGGCAATGGGGGTTGTGGAGGCGAAGAGAACTTGAGGCATTAAGACTCCTGAGAGTGGAGAACCTTGTATAAGTGAGCTGAACTGCCAATGTTACTATGAAGCAATTTGTTAATTCTGGTTCATTACAAGAGGCTGACCATCCAGGTTACATGTCAAGTGAGGTTAACTGAGAGAAAAACAAAACTGACAAATACTTTTGCAGATATTACAGGGATTGCAGACATCCAGGGTTTGCCTCAGCAGCTCCCATTGCTTTCTTAGAGATGTTTTTCTGTTTTATTCTTTTTTTCTAGTTGGTAAGGAAGGAGAACTAGTCTACCACCAACCACTCCTGATCACTCAGCTAACATCCTGCAGTTAACTTTTATCAAATGTTACTATATATAACAGGAATGTGAAATTTGCTTTTTATTTTGCTTTTTAATTTTTTTCCTTAGGACGTGTGCAGAATACTGGGATTCCAAGACTAACCACCTAAGTTGACAGCCTATGGAAAACACAACAGAGCATTTTTTTCAGTTTTCTGAGACCAAAAAAAAAAAAAAAAAGATTTCATTAGGGAAAAGGGCCCTAAAAAACCCACTGTGATCTTATTTCACACCCTAAAAGTTGAGGGAAGAACATAGATAGAATGGACTTGCTAGGACCCAACACAGCTGTGATATAGCAAGTCTCTGATTAGACTGAGCTGAGTAGAAATTGTTTTATTGCCAGAGGGTTTTTGGCTCAGTAGTCCGTATTGCTAAGAGCTCAGGATATGAATGAAATAGTTTCTGCCTTTGGAATTATAAACTGATTTTGATAGGTAGATAAAAGAAATACAAAGGAGTTGAGATGCTTGCTGCTGAAAAATGTTTGTCAATTTGATAAATATAACAAACAAAAAATAATGGTTTTGCAGAGCTGCTTGTGACTACCTATTCACACAGCTCTTACTATTAGTCTAACTCATTGTCAGAACTGCAGAACTTCTTAGTCAGGTGAGTTTTACTACGTCTTGTAAGTAACATCCCTCCCTGTTGTTATATTTTAGGTTACATGGATTGGAGGAGACAGGAGTCTCTAAAATCTTCACATGGTTATTGTTCCACTGGTGTCCACTGATAATATATGACAGTCCATATTTGAACCAGAAATTCTAATGTTCTAATTAATTTTAGTATAAATACTTGCTCTTAAATTACAATATTTGGCACAATTTACTTTCTTACATTCTCAATTTCTGTACGAATTGTTTTCATTCTGGTCGATCAACTTTCCTCTAAGACTATACAAATAAAATTCCATTTGTTCTTTTTGACTTATTAAATCTTAAGTCACAAGAGTCTTGATATTTCTATTATGTTTATCTACTCTCTACCTCTCACTGCTGCTACTACTAATATATGTTACAAATAGTCAATCATTCCAGTCTACTGATATCTGTGTCTGATATTATCTATCAAAAATATTTTTAGTGTCTATAAGTGTGTTGCTTCATTTTATTAAATTATGAACTCATTTGCCATTATTTACTGAAAACAGAGATATAATTTCAATAAATTATTTTCAAACATATATTATTTTCAAAGAAACATACATTGTGGTATGTGTATTTTGGTATAACCTGATCCAGGAAGTCCATTATAATATTGCCTAAGTATTTTTTTCTTCAATTTTTATATAAAAGATTGTCTTTGAAACCAAAAAAATACTGTTTTAATGAAAGACAAAGTGGATACATAATCTAAAAATTGAGCTTAGTTTTATTATTTTATTATTCTAATTGTTTTACAGTCTAAATATATATATAAAATATGCATAAGACATGATATTCAAAGGAAAATAATTATAATTTCCTTGTTCTAGATTTGTATTTTATCATGTAAGAAAATGTTACACAACTTAAGCAATTTCAATTTAGAATATTATATGTTTTCATTGAATATTTTTGGTTATTTTTGAATCAGATTTTTCTCTAGAGCTAGTCAAAACAATGTAGAATTTTCAACAATTCTGTCAGAATAACTGTTATTTAAATTGGTTTCCTTTAGTGTATTAACTGCTGGATAGCTGTTTAATTTTTCCTTCAGCTAATGTGAACATTAAAGAAAAAGAAGTATTTTTTTTTAATTTTTTTTTTTTTTTTTTTTTTGGAGACAGAGTCTCACTCTGTCGCCAGGCTGGAGTGCAATGGCACGATCTCGGCTCACTGCAACCTCTGCCTCCCGGGTTCCAGCTATTCTTCTGCCTCAGCCTCCTGGGTATCTGGGACTACAGGTGTGCGCCATCATGCCTGGCTAATTTTGTACTTTTAGTAGAGACGGTATGTCACCATGTTGGCCAGGCTGGTCTCTATCTCCTGAGCTTGTGATCTGCCCTCCTCGGCCTCCCAAAGTGCTGAGATTACAGGCGTGAGCCACAGCGCCCATCCAAGTTATTTCTTAAAATATTTTATTTGCTGGTAAGAAGGCCAGTGCTGTTAGGAAGTTGAACAGCAACTATGAAAGTAAATCTTTTCGAATGGTTGAATAAATACTGAGTACTAGTAATAGTCATTGTTTGATTTGAGAGACCAAAAATGATGCCAATGTGTTTTGCTTAGATGTAAACTAAAAAGATATTGTAATTTTACTTTGATATTACTACTCCTAAGCTTTTGTTTTCTCTGCAAGTTTCCAAGAAACCAAGGTAAACTATGAACCAAAAAATTTATGTGTGATTGAAAAAAGAAATTAGCACTGAGGATGACAAGAAGAAACACAGAAGCAGTAAGAATCATGTTTTGAATTCCCATGGAAATTCAATACTGCAGAAGGTCTATTTAGCTCCTTGGGAGTGCATTAAACGTATCAGGAGTCTGTGACTGTTTGCAGACTATTTGAAGTCAATGGAGCAGTTAGACAATTAGACACAGTTTTCCATTTGGCTTAAATGAGTAATCACCTCATTTCCGCTATGCTGTTTCTTGACATCTAAAGCCATTTCATACTCTGCTTATAGAAAAAAAGAAAATTCTCACCCCAGAGTAGTAATTGTATGTTTATGTTGATTTGGAGGTGACTTTCAGCAATGAGCATGATTATTTCTTCAATAGAAAAGCAAGTAGAAAAAAAGGTAACATGCGTGTTTTATTTTGAAACGACTTTTTTCATTCAGTGGTGCCTGCATTTTGTTTGCAATATACAGAAGTATCCTTCTTGTGCAGCCAAAGGTAGTTCTAAATCCTCTTTGTCTGCAGAATAGCATAGAGGGAAAATTCTACCACATTTACTGAAATTGGGTAAATGCCCCAGCTTCCTTGCAGAAATTCTGCTAATTTGTATTTTCTTGCCTAAAACAATTGAGGCATCCAATTTTTGAATTCCCACAACAACTTGTAAGCACTATTCTTAGGTAAGTTGCATAAATAAAAATTCAAATAAACTCTAATATATCCATACAGTGAAGAATAAATAATAAGATTATGAACAGCTTATTTAATATATCTTACATTTTAAAACATAATTAAATTGTTACTTATTCTCAAACCATTAAATATGTTTGTATGACTCTACAAGTTGATTCACTTTTCCAAGATCATAAAAAATTGGTATCGAGCATCTGAAAATATAATCCATGACATCTGATTCTCTCTTTAGAACCTAATGTCATATCATAATTTTAGAGAACTTCATGGCTCTACCAGGTCAAGTTCTACTATTTAAAGCCTACCACTAGTGAAAATAGAACACAATAGGTGGATTTTGAAACTTACTAGGTGTGCGTGTGTTTATATAAATATATATAATTACATATATTAGCACATATGTATTAGAACTGATAAAATCCAAGGAAATATAAAATTCACTAAAGAAGAAAATACATTACATTGCAATATGAAATTATTTAAAAATTAATTGAATCTTTGAAATTTGGAAGATTCGATGCTGGCATATTGTATATAGAGAGAATGTAAGTAACATGATTCACTATTGTTTTATAAATTATGTTTTCTAATTACTGTATAATACACATGAAAGTGTGATATCTCAGAAAGGCAAATTATTTTGCACAGGATATCTACACGTGAAAGATATCAGTGACAAATCTCAAGATTTTATGATGGTTAAGATATAGGTGGACTTATGGTAGATAAAATGTTCCTAGATTTTATGTATAAAACCCAAAATCTGTGAGTACACAAGTAGTGGTTATTGAAGGGTAGCTTCAATAAGGGTGGTTATTTGTATGTGGCTAGGGAGCTGCAACACAGGTACAAAGGCAGTATATGCCCTCCCCACCTCATTCCTCTTCTAAATCCATATTTGCACAAAGCAGAAAACAGTAGTGCAGGTCAAGCTGCTGTAGTTATTTTATTGGTTGTACTGGAAGGAGAGCCAAAAACTCAGTCAATTAAATGACCAAGAGTGTATGAGAAGTCCAGCATAGACAGTGGAACAGAGAGACTATATCCTCTTCAATCAAAAATGAGTTATGGCTGGCACGATGGCTCACACCTATAATCCCAACAATTCAGGAAGCAAAGGAAGATGGAGAGCTTGAGGCCAGGGGTTTAAGATCAG
This sequence comes from Pongo abelii, assembly GCF_028885655.2. NCBI lineage: Eukaryota > Metazoa > Chordata > Mammalia > Primates > Hominidae > Pongo > Pongo abelii. The sequence goes on along the minus strand of NC_071999.2, from coordinate 110,138,138 downwards.
CCTGGGTAACATAGCAAGACCCTGTTTCTAAAAATATAATTAAAAAAAAATTAGCTGGGCATGGCAGTGCACACCTGTAGTCCTAGCTACTCAGGAAGCTGAGGCAGGAGGATCCTTTTGAGCTCAGGGGTTCAAAGCTGCAGTGAGCTATGATCATGTCATTGCACTCCAGCCTGGGCAACAAAGACCTGTCTCTCTCTCTCTCTCTCTAAATATATATATATATATATATATATGTGTGTGTATATATATGTATATATATACACACACATATATATACATATATACACATATATATACATATATATACACATATATATACATATATACACACACACACACACACACACACACACACACACTATACCCTGTCTCTAAACTCTCTCTCTATATATATAACATATATATTTACATAAAAAATAAATATTACATATATGAAATAAGTCCAAAATGTTATTTTGTCATCTTGGAGAATTTCTAGTTTTTTCTTGGCATTACATAATTTAAGATTTGTTATGTATTATTTAATGATTATTGATATTTCACTAGAAAGTACATAACAACTTCACCCAGTAATTGTGAGAAAGGGATACATAGTACAAAGCATGAGTCAACAAAGGAAGGAGGCAAGTCCTAAACTAGAGACCTGGAGGAATTTCATGAGAAAGGTCCAACTGACCCCATGTGATGGTGGCAATTAAATGCTAGACATTAATTTAACACATATTTCAGGGATTTTCCATGAACTAGATACTGCCCCAGAAATTGCCTAAGCTTGGGAATTGTGGCCGCTTTCTCCCCAAAACCATAATCCTGAAGAAAAAGCAGCCAAACAAAAAGATAAATAAAAATACACAGTGGTAAAATTAGATAACACTTTATAATTATGGTAAGAGTATCATGGGAAGTCAAAAGAGGGTTTCATTAACTGAACTGAAATATAGGGTAAATTTAATAATTAATTTTTCAAAGATGTAAAATTATATCACTTTTTTATAACCAATTTCTCTTAAAACAGCTAATGAAAATTTTATAGTATGTTTACAGTAAATTATAATTATTTTATACCATTTTCCAGTATTTAATTTAATTATGAGAATTGACTTGAATATCTTTGTTCCATAAGATAAATTAACGATAATGTTATTAGGGAAATTTGTCAAAATTTGCAGCATCTGTCCCTTGGCAATGTTCTTATATTGAATATTTATTCTTATTTGGATTACAGCTTTTATTATGGTTTTTGAACTATTGAAGTACAGGTTGAATGAATTTATTATGCTTTCATGCAAGATTTAGCTTTCAAATCAAGAAAGCAAATGAAGTCGTAATGCCAAATGGTAATGAGGAGAAATCTTGTGTGAAACTGATGCCCACTTCTTTTGCAGGGAGTCTACCTTGTCTTGCGGATGTTACTAAAGTTTTTCTATTTCCATGATATTCTGTCACTTATGTATACAATTTCTCCTTTGAGATTTCTTATTATTTATTGTGCTATCTTTCAATTATATATGTAACTAAAGTTTTTTTTTCTTATACTGTTTTTAGACTATTTGGTTGACATTGTTTCTTAAAAAGTGAAAACTGCTTGTCATTGCCGTTTTGTTCCATACTCCTGATGAAGTCTCTAGTTTAGTCTTGTTTTCATTCTTTTTGGACTGGTGACTGGTTTTGGTGACTTGTGAGGGGTGTCTGTGTGTGATTAGTTTTATCCATTCTAGAGTCTTTTATGATGATCTACTTTTCAAGTCATTCCTTATCTTTTATAATAATGTGCCCTCATATACACTGTGGAATACTATGCAGCCATAAAAAAGGATGAGTTCATGTCCTTTGCAGGGACATGGATGAAGCTGGAAACCATCATTCTCAGAAAACTATCACAAGATCAGAAAACCAAACACCACATATTCTCACTCATAAGTGGGAGCTGAATAATGAGAACACATGGACACAAGGAGGGGAACATCACACACCGGGGCCTGTCGGAGGGTGGGGAACTAGGGGAGGGATAACATTAGGAGAAATACCTAACGTAGGTGATGGGTTGATGGGTGCAGCAAACCACCATAGCACGTGTATACCTATATAACAAAACTGTGCGTTCTGCACATGTAACCCAGAACTTGAAGTATAATTTTAAAAAAATAATGATAATGTGCCTTAGCGTGGGTGGCTTATCTTTCATTCATTCAGTGATACTTGATGGACCATTTGAGACTAAATTGAAATTTCTCTTCAGCTCCGGGAGATATTTTGCTGTTGCCTTTTGGATGATATTCTTCTATTCATTCTTTGTCCCATTGCCTAGTAACGGTAGTACATGAGATGCCTTATGCCTTATTATCTCATTCTGTTGGCATTTTTTGTGACTTTCCTCTACATTTTATGAATATTCATCTGGTTTTTCTTTCAAACATTGTAGTCATTTTTAAGCTTTAAGAAGTCTCTCTAGCTTCCTATTTCATTTTGATAGTACATGTCCTCCCAACCAACCCTCCTCAATCCTCCACAGTGGCAATATCTTCTTGGGAATCACAAGGAATTGTTTTTTTTCTTACTGATGTTGCTAAGGCTTCATCTACTTTCTGAATTATCTCAGCATATTTCTCTGATGAGTTTTTTGCTTGTTTGCTTATCATTTTTCACTTTTCTTAACTTTTTATTTTGAAACAATTTCAAGCACAGGAAAGTTGCAAAAATAATTTAAAAAATTCTATACATCCCTTACCCAGACTCGCCATTTATAATATTTTAACTCATTTGTTTTTAATCCTATAATAATAATTATAATAACAATAATAAATGTATCATCATTATGGTAATCATTTCACAATACATATATCGAAACATCACATTGTGCATCCTAAATATATACAATTTATTTGTAAAACATACCTGAATAAAGCTGTAAAATACTAACTTATTTTTATGTTTTTCAGAAGCTGCATCTCAGTTTGTTGCCCAGGCTGGCCTCAAACTCCCAGGTTCAAGTGATTTTCTTGCCTATAAGCCTAAAGATGCATGCCATCATGTCCAGCTTATAATTTATTATTATTGTTTTAATTTTAAGTAAAATATTTATTTTAGAATATTTTTAAGTTTATAGAATATTCATGAAAATAATACAGAGGATTCCCATCTACAAGACTCCCAATTTTTTCTAGCATAAACATCTTTCACTGTGATGGTGTATCTGTCAACATGAATAAACCAATATTGATGATATATTATTTTCAAATAAAGTATAATGATCTTTTCAGTTTCATATCCCCTTCAGGATCACACATTACATTTAGTTTCCTTTTGCCTGTGACAGTTTCTCAGATTTTTTGTTGTTTTTAAGTCATTTCTTTTTACACTTTAATTATTTTCGCATGTCTTATAAACCTCAATTATCGATTCACATTCATTCGCAGAAAGCTGCTGGAGTAATCTTACCCCCACCTTTGCTTGTGTAAATGCATATCCAGGCTCCCCTTCCCTCTCACCACCTCCTCACCACATTTTTCACAAGGGAAGATGGGCTAATGATTGGGAGTGATTCTGTTTGTGAGAAGAGTTGTTTTCTTGGAAACATTAAATCTAAATCAAAGTAGAACAATGACAGATCTGGATGATAAGCTGGGTTTTAAAGTGTCAGAATGGCGGGGGTTTTTGTTCCTTCCAAGGTCACTGCTACCTTAATTCTCCTCAGACGCTTTTCAATAGCTGTACAGGAGGTGCTGATTTTTTGTCTTTTAGATGGTGATGAATAAAAGACTATAGAACTTAACCAGCACGAATATCAGAAAGAGGCAAGAAAATGGAAGTGTGATCAAAATTTAGTATTGTGTTGCCATAGATATATTTTTAATTAACTATTTCCCTCTCTGTGTACATCTGCCCTCAGCCATAATTACTGGCTTCAGAACACGACACTTTCAAGGGTTTGTCTTTTGCATATTCAGAAACATCTCACCTCAAGGTCACTCTACTTCCATCTTTGTAAAATTTGCTATAACCTCTTGTCTTCTATTGGACTCCTCTCAGTCTCTCTAGCGTTTGTCTTTTCTCCTTTAAAAAATGTCTTTCCTGGCTGGGCACAGTGGCTGACGCCTGTAATCCCAGCACTTTTGGAGGCTGGGGAGGGTGGATCACGAGGTCAGGAGTTCAAGACAAGCCTGGCCAACAAGGTGAAACCCTGTCTCTACTAAAAATACAAAAATTAGCTGGGTGCGGTGGCAGGAGCCTGTAATCCCAGCTACTTGGGAGGCTGAGGCACGAGAATCGCTTGAACCCAGGAGGCAGAGTTTGCAGTGATCCGAGATTGGGCCACTGCACTATATAGCCTGGGCGACAGAGCAAAACTCCGTCTCAAAAATAAAAAAAAAAATTTCCTTAAAAGCTTCTTGGGAATTAAGACGACAGTCATTTGATCAGCCTTCCTACTTCAACAAAACTATTATTGTTATTCTTTGTCATTTTTGACGATGCAACAATATAAATGATATATGCTGGGCACATTTCTTTGATTATTATTAAAACATATAGTTCCTTTAAAAAATATTCATCATATTTTTTCCGCAGTTACCTTTCAATATTTACTTCTGTAACCACAGTTCTGTGAAATTTTCTTTTTTACTTCTATTTTTCATCATCATACTTGTGTTATTTAGCAAACAGAACTTTCTGATTTATATATGTTTATGGAAGATACTTATTTGTCAAAATAAAAAAAAACACATTTTCTGTAGCTAACATTGTAACATTTTGTGCTTTGTTCATATTCATATTACAGTTTCAGTTAATTTTAGAATAAAATAGTTTCCCAAAACTGGGAGTCCCTCATGCATACAATGGAAAAAATAGTACTCACCAAATAAAATTGCATGAGGCAGAATTAATGCACATAGCAAGGAATTAGTACTAAATCAAAACTGCATGTATTAATGCTATATTTAGTAGTAATTGTCTACTTTCTTATGCATCTGTTCCCATTACTTTAATTTTAAACTTTTTGAGTTTTTTTTTTTTTTTTGAGTTATTTGATTACTTCACCTTTATCTCTGGCAATGCATACTAAAGAATTTTTTTGTAGATGAATTTGAGGATTTTACACTAGAATATTAATCACAGCACCACAATATAAGGAACAAACATTGGTTAAGAATATCCATTAGATGGAATACTATTCAGATAGGTATAGAAAATTTCAAAATATTTAGGGCCATTAGGAAAAGTTCACAACACATTTTTCAGAAAAATCATGCTACATATATGTAAAAAATAATTTGTTCCATTGTTAAAATTAGCATGTATTTGTGTTTGAAAAGAATAAAGGAGTGAACAAAATGTGACAAATTGCAGCAGTTGCTATCACTTTGTTGGCTGATTAAATGTGTTTACTTTCCATTTATGTGTTTACTTTCCATTTATGTGTTTTAATGGTGCTTCTTTAATGTTATTTAAAGAAATACCATTTATATGGGTATTATCAGATAAATATAAAAATGCTATGAAAATAGAAAATTATATTAAGCAACTGGGAAAGATTTTGAAGAGCAAAGAAAATATGAAAATATTAAAAGCATGTGTTTCTAATTGCAATGCATCTTATGAGTAGAGAAATACTTGAGATGTGACTAGTGAGAGAAAATAGCTGGAGGAACAATTACTACATAGTATCTTAGAAAAATTAACAGGGAAGTAAGAAAATTATGTGAAATGATTAATATTAAGATGTGATCAAGAAGAAGAGAAGGGATTGGAACTAGGGGAGCGATGAACAGAAGTCAAGATATAGTGATAGGGCAAAGAGCAGGAGAAAAAAAACTATAATTAGGATAACACAGCTATGTTCTAGACAGTTATGGAAACAACCCACAATCAGATGGCTTCAAAAATCCATTTAAATTAAATATTTATCTTTACATATCATGGGTGAATAGAAAGAAGGTTTCGCATACAGACGCATCTCAGGACATGTTCTGGTTTTCTGTTTGGAGTATTTATAGACAGAATGTTACAGGGCAAGACATTTGGGCTAAGGTTAATGTGCAATTGTTTGAGGTCTATGAAGGTAGTAAATTGGGGATTTGCTACGGGATTGGGCTAAATGTCAGTTGTGCACTCTTTGTTACCTCTATAGCAGCTCTTACCTAGCAGGATTTTAATAGCTTGATCATTTGCAGGGTCTCCCTCTACCAACAGACTATGAACTTCTTTACTTGCCTTTACATCCCTAGACCCTCCCACAGTGCTCAGAATAAATTTTAAATGAAGGGGTGCATGGATTATTCATAATACCCTAAAGATGATCAAGACCGAAAAGAGACTGTCTGTGTGGAGAAGAATTTATGAGTAAACTTGAATTCCATCTCATTGTTATTTAACTTTAGCCCAAAAGGGACATTGAAAAAAGAAGAAAGGTCTCTGAATTGCCAGCAAAAAATAATGTAGTCACAGTAGAAGAAAAAAAATTCATTTGGGAATAGTGTATTTAAATAATCTTTCAAGTGTATTTTTATTTACTGTTAATAAAAATACAATTTCTACCTATATTGTATAATAATCATATATGTTGATAAGAGTCATTTATGGCTTTATATGTTTTAATCTGAAAATTTTACTCATCAATCTGAAAGTCAAATTATATCTATTAGTACCTTCCCTGTCGTGAAATGAATAGATTTAATAACTAAATAACCATACACTGACTGTGCTTAGAATAGTCAGTACTATACCATTGATTTTAAATATGTGATTTTTAAGAAATCCATTTATGTCACAGAGCTAATACAGAATTACAGAACTTTTAGTAGCTCTGATTCGTTTGAGAAATAGAAGAGATAAAGAAACTAAAGTATAAAAATGACCAAATATTAAGATAGACCTTAAATACACAGTTTCTTTTTCTTTCTTTTTTTTTAACCTAGAACACAATTGAAAAATGAGCAAGCCTTTCTACAAAATGATAAATTCTTTTTCTTGGAAAATTTGCTAACTCATAAATATATGTATATATAAGTAGAAAAATGTTTAAAGATGTTATTTCATATTTTAATGTGTTTCAGTATAAATAAAAAGGTATTGTATCTCTTCACTAAAAATTTTTGGCACAATAAGCTTTGGATAATATTAATTTGCTTCTCACCATACCTAAAGATATAATTTATGAATAAAGAAAAAAGATCATCAATACCTTACAAAATAAATGAGCTTTGACTTTGTAAATATTAATCAGAAAATAAAAATACAGAATTTGGCTGGGCGCTGTGACTCACGCCTGTAATCCCAGCACTTTGGGAGGCCGAGGCAGGCGGATCACGAGGTCAGGAAAGCGAGACCATCCTGGTTAACACGGTGAAACCGTCTCTACTAAAAATACAAAAAAAAAAAAATTTAGCCGGGCGTGGTGGGGGGCGCCTGTAGTCCCAGGAGGCTGAGGCAGGAGAATGGCGTGAACCCGGGAGGCGGAGCTTGCGGTGAGCCCAGATCGCTCCACTGCACTCCAGCCTGGGTGACAGAGCAAGACTCCGCTAAAAAAAAAAAAAAAAAAGCACAGAATTTTCTTTTTCTTTACATAGTCTTGTAATGAATCTTGGCATTGAAAACTATTAGACTTTCCACATTTGATATATCTTCCTTATAGCTTTAATTCAATTTGTAATTTTTTCTAATAATGAAATGATGCCATTTTCCTGCTTGAACGTCTCTCCCGTGCCTGTGATAACGCCTCAGTGATTCCAGAATTAAACCTAAATACTTCAGCATCATACTCAATGCCCTTGACAGTGTGCTGCGTCTTCCAAGCTCATTTCTTGACATTGTGTCCGTTTTGTCTGACTTATTGGTTAGCCACAGCGTCTCTCAATACACGTTACTTTCAGATCCCTCTTTCTGACTATGTTTATCCATTTGCTGGGAATATAAAGGCGATGTATATAGCATATTTCCTTGAAGTCCTCACTATTCACTTATAAATGAATAGTGATTTTGTCTCTTGCGTAGCACTCAGTATATGCTTCTCTTTTCTCACTCTATGTTTATCTATGTTAGAGTATTTATAATACACGTGTTTATGAGTTTCATCAGTTTTACACCCATCAAAACCTAAAAATCCTTCATACATTTTAATATCTACCCAGGAAATGAGTTTAAGTGAATCAATTAAGAGGAAATGAATACTCGACTTATTCAGACCAAAGTTGTTATTTGGGATTTGGTACTAGTATGTGTATTTTTATTATGACACAACTAATGCAGTGATGTGTTATGAAACAAATCTGAGCCAAAAACTAGATTTTGAAATCAACTTCACTTATAAAGGCATTACCTTGGCTACATTATTTAATATCTTTTACATCTACAGATGCTTATCACCTTCAGATGGGATTACTTCCTTATAATTACATGTCATAAATTCAAACTATTGTAAGTTGAAATGCATTTTGTACCTTAGTAAACCTATTTTAATATCAAAAAAATCACAAATGGAACTATCTTAAGTTGGGGACCGTCTGTAGTTTCTTGCATGAAAAACAGGAAAATATAGTGATATTCTGAAGTTGATTACCTAGATTAATAAAGAATTCGCTTGCATGTAGAACTTAAAAAATAGTCAAAAACTCAGTAAATATTAGCTCACAGGCATTCACTTTTGTATTAGAAAACAAGATGCTATATTTCTCTATGACTCAGTTCACTCATTTTAAAGAATTTTGAAATGATTAATAAATTTATATTTATCACTAATATTTTAACTATAATAGTGATTTCACAGTATTCATTAAAATAAATTCGTGCATGTGAATGCCCCCATAGATTTGGATTTGTTTTGGGCAATCAACAAACACACAAATTAATATTTCATTCACTTCAGACCTTTTTAACTATTTTGTAACATCTTATTTCTTACTTTTTTTAATAAGTAACTTTGGAGCAAAAGTTTCTTCCTGCTTGGTCTAAAAAGTTGTATAATCAAATGATAACACATATGTGAACATTCTAAAGCAGAGTAAGGTGTTAAGTAAGTATAAAGTATTTTTATATCTTACATTTATGGTTGCAAATTGCTTCCATTATCTAAATACTTAGGAAAGTAGTGGTAAGTGCCTATATATTTATAATATATCCCTTTTTAGTTGAGAAACCTGAGACTGAGTTCAAGTGGCTTGCCAAAAATATCCGATCCAATAAGGAGCAGAATTCTGATTCAAACCCAGATTTACTCACTCATCCTGATCCAGCTCCTTTTTTTCTTTATTAAAATGTTTTAAAAATAGTTCTTTGCATAGATGCTACTAATAAGGATGTATGAAATAAAGCTATATAACTATATGCAGTCTTCCAAACCATGAAAAAAAATAGCTACAACTGAAATGCCATGAGGACTTTATCAATTCTGATATCAGCAGATTAATTATTCATAGCAAAATGGTATATAGATACATTTATATACCACATTTCTCACATAGAACTTCTTGATCATTGGTACCTAACTTCATTTGTGTGGGTGCCTGCTGAGCCAACATAGGTGAAGAGCTGCATGGAATAATCATTCCTACAACAATTTTCTCCTCCAGAATGTACAGCTACACCTTCGCCGGTCACAGCATGAGTGCATCACATACACTTAACTAGATCGGCACATGCTTTACTGTCAAAACCAGAAGAAATTCTGAAAGCCAGAGAAGGCTCCATATGTAATTATTTCAAAACATAAGGCCACTCCATGCCCAATCAGCCACTCTCTGTGTTTTGTTTTATTATAATCTTTAATAAAAGTAAGGTTTCTAAAGAAAGAAAAAGGTAAATGAAAGATTAAAATATTGAGAATATACTATTGAAATTAACTGATAATTTATTGGAACCTAAATTTTGGTCTTGGACCTATTGATGCTGTTGAACCTTTGAAACCCGTTATTAGAATAAAAAAAAAAATACTTTTAAGTGCTTACTCATTCATTAATTCAACTATTTACACTTTCGCCTAATAAAAAATAGTATTTTACCATCAAGTACTTTCTGTAGACCCCACCTAATCGTTCAGCATTAACTCCATTTGTTTACATTCCATCGTAGCAAAAACACTTGTATGAATCATCAGTACTCACTATTACTTTTTAATTTATTTTATGTTTTTCTAGAGACGAGGCCTCTGTTCCCCAGAATAGAGTGCAGTGGTGTGATCCTAGCTCACTGCAGCCTTGAAGTGCTGGGCTCAAGTGATTCTCCTGCTTCGGCCTCCCAAAGCACTGGGATTACAGTTGTGAGCCACCACACCTGCCCTCACTGTCTCTTAACTCCCCTTTTCCCATTATTTATTAAACTCATTCCAGAAGGGCTCTTCTTCCCATTACTTCATGAAACCTCTCTTGTCAAAGTCAGCATCGAATTCAACATCACCAGATCCAATGGTAAATTCACATTTTTCATCTCATTAGACATATTAGCAACACCTGAGAGAGTTGCCTTTTCTTGAAATGTTATTCTCCTTGTTTTTAGGCCACTGTATTATAGTTCAGGCAAAATTATGACAACATCTAGGCCCGAATAGACTCATTCCTGGTAACCACTTAATTTTAATAATGGGTTTCAAAAGTTCTTCAACAGCATCGTTAGTTAGGTCTAAGACATACATTCAATTCTAATGGCGTCTCAGTTAATCTCAATGGTATACTCTCAACATTTTAATCTTTCATTTGCCTTGTTCTTACTTTCTTTAGCAATACTTTTATCAAAGATTATAATAAAGCAAAACACAGAGAGCAGTTGATTGGACATGGAGTGGCCTCATGTCTTGAAATGGTTACACATGGAGCCTTCTCTGGATTTCAGATTTTCTTCTGGTTTAACACTAAAGCATGCACAAATCTAGTGACTTCTATGTCATTGTCTATTTTACCCAAATTTATCTGCTGGATTCCCTTTCTCAATGCCCCAATGTCAACCTTAGAGTGCACCAATACCACGGTTTTTCAATCTCTTATCCTTTAAATTTACTCCAACCAACTTTCTCTCCCAGAGGAACTGAATGCTACTTATACAAAAATGAATTCAAAGTTTGCAACCCCAGGCTCATCGTGGCTAAAATCTAGACTTACATATACAAGTATTTATTAGAATTATCTCTAACTTGATTTCTAACAAGCTCTGTTTTCCAACTTTTCCCTCTCAAAATAGTAAATGCAACATTCACCCCCTTGCACAGTTTCAACACTTTGAAGTCTACCTTCTTGACTCTTCTTTTATATCCTGCATTCAATCTGTCAGACAATTTGAGAACTTAAACTTCCAAAGATATTCTGAATCTGACCATCTTTGCTAATAGCTTCCTAGTTCAAATCACATGATTTCTTCTTTAGATTACTCAAATCTCCATGCTTCCAACTTTGTACTGCTCTCTCTCTCTCTCTCTATATATATATACACACACACACACACACATATGTACTGCTGTAAATCTATATATATAGCATATATAATATATATGCTATATCTATATACTATATATGTCTCATATATATATATATATATATATATATATATTTGTATTTTAAAATATTATCTGTCCCTTACTAAATTTCTGCCTGGGGCTTACAAGCAAAATTATAGTAAAATATAGGTCCTGAATAGACTCGTTTCTGGTGATTTCTGTAACCTCCTTATCTAACATTCTTTTCTTTTCTTACTCTATGCTAGACTTCTCTGTGTGGCAAAATTCATCTGTTTTATTTAATGGGTACCCCCCAATCCTATAACATGGTCTGGCACATAGTAGGTTCTCAATAAATATATCTGGAAAGAGAAAATAAGTTAATGAATGAATGTTAGTGCCACTGCCAGCTTCATCACATGGTGAACTCTACCTGCTGTCAACAATTCTCTTTTTGCTGTGCAACAGATTGTTCAGCGTTTGTACTAATGAGGGTACCAATGTACATTCTTATTAGGGTTTACGAAAGTTGATGCATTTCTTATTTCTATCGTAAAATCATACGTGGATTGAAATTTCAAGAATTATGTTAAGTATTCTTAAGTCCATACTGGTATAAATAAATGACTGATGAAATAAATAAGTGGGAGAAAAGGAATAACTTTTCATTATGGAGGCATTCCAATCAATACATGTAGTTGGAATGAGGAAAATAGAAAATATCGGTAATATTTGCTGCAGGATAGATTTGCTGATGGATGCAAAGGAGAGACAAGATAATTACACGGTTTCAGTATACTCTTCAAAATGTTTATTAATATAAAGAGAACAATAATAATTTTACAGTGGAAAAATCCTGGTAGGCATTATTCCAGTCCAGTGATCAATGTTAACATCACAATTAGTAAGCCACACTGACATCATGTACCTTCTGATGAGATGTACCAAGAGTGTATACCACTTCTGTGTTATTCTTTTTCCAGATGCTTAATCTCAATTGTATCATTACAAAATCAACCAAACCCAAATTAAGTGGCATTTTTACATAATACTCAAAACACCAACTTTTCATAAGTATCAAAGTCATGAAAGACAAGGAACGTATCGGGAGCCTTCATCCACTAGAGGAAGTTAAGGAGAAACCTATAGCAAGTTTCAATAACAGAATATAAGTGAAAAGCTGAGGCAATTCAAAAAAAGTAGTTAGCTAAGAGACTTGCACTAACAAAAATGTAGTTTTGATAACTGTACTGTGGTTACATGTAAGATGTTAACATTAAGAGGAACTTTGCCCAAGATGTATGGCCACTCTGTATTTTTTTTTGCTACTATTTTGTATGTCTAAAATTGTTTCAAGATTTAAAGTTTAAAAAGTAAAAAAACAAATACAATAGAAATTACAGTATTTTCTTCTTGCCTTGGGGAATTATCCTGAAGTGTGCCTGCCCTCCTTTAGAGGCAAACTCTACCTGGAAGTTAAGTATAAATATCATCTTTAATAGATAGCTGGGTTTCTGCAAAGCATTCCCACTTTACAATAAATTCGTCTGTCTTGTAAACTAAGTTGCATGCTTGAAACTCTCTAGTCGGGTTCACAGAAAAATACATAATTATTTAGAAATTCATTGTGTATTCTAAGTTAGTTCAAACAATTTTAAGTCATTTTTCTTGCCTAATGTAAACTAGTAGCATTCGGAACCCCATGTTTTTGTAGGAATAGTGTGTATGGCATTGTTTTATTGTATATTTTAACAATTCATTTGTTCATTATATTGAGAATTTAACAGTTTCCTGAAGATGTAGTTGTTAAAAAACTGGCCAAAAGGTATACTCGGTTGTAAGACTTAAAAATGAAATAAGATGTATAAATAGCTAGAAAAATAATCTTGGGGGAATAATGGGTGACTAGAAATATAAATTTTATTAATAAAAAACAATAAGAATAATTTTTGTAATGTATTTCCTTATAGCTCATCCCTCTCCTTTCTAACAATTGCTTTAATTCTCACTTTATCTGGCTTTATATTTTCTACAGCAAATGCGTAGTGATTTTCAAGTCAAGCCCCTGAAACAGACATGGAAACACACAATCAGCAATACACGTTTTCATAGAAGCTACCTATTAATTTTAATTTCCTAAATAGCCATGAAATAAGATATTTATCTAAAACATAACTGATAAAAATATTTACAATTAGGGGATCTCTCATCTTACTAGTATGAGAGGTTTCACGTGATTATCACATCAGCAAAGTCATGTGATTATCACATCAGCAAAGATACATCATATTTTCTGTGTTGCTATAAATACAGTCAATTCACAATATGCTTTAGAATAATATATTCACCAACTCAAATTTACAGAAAAAAATTAATGTTTGTATTCATCTATTTATTTTTAAATTAACTTACATTCAAATCTGAAAGCCAATGATGATGGTGAATCTAGCCCAAGTCATTAACGTAGCTCTCTCTGCCATTGGCCATCTTAATTTTTAATTAATAAACTTAATAAAAGAAATGAAAAATAAACAATTTTTTCCAGCTTATTCATCTTGCAGACATCAAATTGGATATTTGAACCCAGATTTCCTGATTTTTACAAGTTTATTTTTATTTTTTGTACCTTGCTAACTCCTGTTGGAATTCAGTTGGAATAAATAACATTATTAATGCATATGGTTGAATGGAAGCTTTATTTACAATGGCTTCTTCTATCTGCCTTCCAAAACAAATTAGAAGATGGGCTTGAATATCATGTTAGATTTTAAGGAAAACATACTTTAAACTTTGTTGTTCCTGAAATATCTGTTTACAAAAAAATTTAAATTGTGTTTTGGCAATGCCCAGGTAATTTGACTTTTTTGATGGAACATTAAAATAGTTTCCTCATTATCTACTATTCACATGTAAATGAGCAGATATTTTAACACTTTAATTACATTGAAGATAAATAATGAACTATTCTTGAACATTTGAATATAAAAGCCTTTAGAAAACATATTAATAAATTGTTCACATATTTTAAGCATGTAATATTGATAGATCTGTCAGTTAATAGTAATGATTCAAGTTTTGCTTTGATATTTATTATCAATTTCAGTTAACATTCTTGAATGTACTTCCATCTCATACTTAGGAAACAACACAACTACTTCCCTATTAAGCTTTGAAAGTCGGAAGTTAACAATCTTTACATTTCAAAGATTTCAAAGGCATTTTCAGAGACAAAAGCCTCTCTGACAGAAGAATAATGTTCCATTTTATTCATTCATTTAATAAATATTAAATGAGTACCTATTAATGTGCCACACATAGTTTTCTAAGTCTGTATGCTATTATGCTAAAGACACTCTAGCTATATAACGCATGCTCACTTGAGATATGTCAGAAATGTTTACCCAAGTTAGTGTAGAATAGCTTTCAGTATAATTTACACTAGTGTTACTTTTCAAGAAGTGTTACATTTTTTACATAAGAAAGATCATAGGTTTTATGTGAAATTTTAACCTTACATGTGGCAAAAATTTGAAGACAAATAATAATACATGAACAACTGAAGCTATGCCATCGTTATTGACTTAGATCTTAAATTATGCAAAGGACTTTGGAAATACCATTGATTTATTGCTTGGCTGTGTTATATTTTTAAAACAAAAATTGATTTTTTATGTCTTCGGTTTGTTTAGGGACAAAGTGCTTAAATGGGTATTTCAGAAAAGGAAAGATAAATGCCTGTAAAAGAGAATGTTTATAAAAGTCAACCCCTTCTAGCATAATACCAGAATGATGATTTTGCCAATCAGCAGAAGGATTTCAGAGCTGGAAATTGTGTTATTAAATGTACAGGATCCATCTTTTAATCTGGGAGACACTTCCATTCACATGAAAACCTATGTGTTTACTATTTCTGTTATGTTTTGTATGATTTTGTGTGCTTGTATATTTTCAGTAGATGCTGGGGTAGCAAGTGTCAGAATCACTGCAAAAAAACTGAGATATATTTGCCAAGTCAACAGTCTCCAGACTGTCTTGCTTTCAGCAAGACAAGGGGCAAGACTCTTTCTGGGCCTGAGTAATCAGTAAATATATAAAAATTATAAGAATAATAGTGAAGTTAGTGCTAGACATATTTCCTTACATCTGAACATTTTCTTTCATTTGCAACACCTAACCTGGAATCAGGTGCTTCCAGAAAATCCTGTAAAAATCATGTAGCTTCCAAGATTTAAAGCTGGCCTAGATAACGTGAACATGATCCCATGTCTTATCTTTACTCATATATCGGGAATTCTCTAAATTTCTGGGAGAATATTTTGTGGAAGGCACAATCAAGGAGCAAAGTTATGTATTCTTAAAAAGTATTGCAAAACTTACTTTGGATTATCAATTGCTTAATTATTCATATTTTATGTTGCCAAAGAGAAGCTCAAGGAACAAAAATGATTATAAGTATTATATGAATGAAGAAAATGTCATATATAGTGTCAAGTAGTATACAAGGGGATTTCAACAGTCATTATAATCTTGACATTAGGGAGATTATTTTTTCAACATGCATTCACTCAATCTTGGCCCTTTTGATTCCCATAGGAGTTATAATGGTAGAATTCATTCCCATGGACAGGAACTTCAGACTATAGACCCTTTGCTTTGGAGGTCCAAGGAATTAATATCATTACAATGTACCCTGAAGGAAGCAATGAGGCATTAAGAGATCCAATTCATACAATATATAAAGTGTATGGAGAAATATTAACAGAAATATGAATACGAGTTTATGATAAATTTCTGAAGCTCATTATCATGGAACCCATTATGTGGCTAAGCCTCAAAATCAATTCTACTAGTAAAGTCTAGTAGTTGTAATATTACAGTTAATAAAATACTAAAACTGCACCATACATTTAAAGGTGAGTTAATTTTTTCAATACTGTGTGTGTGTTTACGTATTTCTCATATGCATTATCTCCTAGTTATAGTACAAATTATATTTTCGTTTGCAAATATCTTTAGTTGAAATATGCAATATAATTTCAATATCAAAAAATGTTTTTTGATTGCTTGAAAATGCAAAAAGAAAATGCTCTTTTGAATAGTTTCTTAAAAATTAAATTAGTTTAATGGAATTGTGAATATCTTAGAACAATCATGTTTGTACATAGAATAGTTAATAAAGGATACTACATGTACTTAAATATAATAAAAATTTTAAAATAATTTGCTCAGAAGAGAAAATATTCAAGTAAAATTTATGAGCATTTCTAGATTAATAAAAATAAAGAGATGGAGAGAAAGAATTAAAACATTGGAGGTACTTATTGTAAAACTGCAAAAATATAATTGGCCACAGTATATTTTATATATAAATATATATAATATATAACATACAATATGACACATATATGAGGTAAAAATAATATATCTATATTTTAGGTGAAGCATTTTAAGAAAAAGCATTATTCTTTTTTAAGGTATGCAAGTAGTATGGTCAAAGACCTATAAAAAAATTGTGTGGAGTTTACTTCATGGGTTTTTTTAATACAGTAAATGTTTTCTTTTTTACTTCTACCAGAAAAGAAAAAGAAGGTCTACATTACTGAATGACTAGGAGCTAATGAAGAGTTCCAAACAGATATCTGTCCATCAGAGAGAGGCAGTAGGGAGGGGCTCCTAGGAAATAATTTGAGAATGTGGCCAAATTAGAGTTGATTAAAAAGCGATTGATGTGTGTGTTCTATAATTTTAATAAAACAGCAAAACATATTTTAATTTTGTACTACCATGAAGAAATACTGAAACAAAATATCTCTATGAAAATTTACTGAAACAGAAATGCATAAATATTAGTTAATTTTGTTATAATTGTTGAATTTACAGAAAACAATTTAATCTTAATACACACAAGTGTATTAGCACTTCTTACATTCAGCAAGAAATTACGGGAATAAATGACCTGTAAGTTTCCCCGGTGGTCTTGCATTTTATCGTAACTGATTTAAGTAATAAACTAATAGGGTCATACAACGAAGGCACTGTGTTTTAAAGCAAACTGCTTCTCTTGATTCTCAAAGTGAAGACATCCTTTGCTCTGAGTTTACTCAACCTTATCACTGAGTTTATTTATTGAAACAAGAAACATGAAAAATAAAAATACATTGAAAGTTGAAACATAAATATTATTAAATAATTTTTCTAGCTCCAATAAATGTCAACAATATATTAAACATTAGAAGAAAAGTAAGGTCTGCAACAGAGACACTCTTGTAAACATAAATCAAAGCAAGTTAGATATCCCCCACAATATCTTCAGACTGGCAATTCTCCTCAAACAGAAACACTTTATTGTTGGATAAGAAGTTGAGGAAAAGGTGAAGTATTTCAAATACAAGAAGTGAATAAAGATCTATGTTTAAGGGAAAATTTATACTATTCATTTCTATTATTTCTGGATCATAACAGAAATATCTAACAGAAAAGCCAAGAGTTGCTTGCTCTTTTATGTATAATTGTTTCATCATATGAAAATAATATTGTCTAAGTTTGTCCGTTAATAATGTAAATATCATACTAGTAATGAAATTAAAAGACATTCTTACTCTTCCACTTAGCAGCAAAAGCTCTTTAAATCAAGTGTTAACCTTTGAGCAAATTAAGAGAATCAGTTCAGTTGCCAAAGAATGAAAGTTTTGAATGATTCCTCTGCTATTGTTGTTTTTCATCAAAAATAAAAGCAGACCTTTGGACAAATAATACACCTAATTTTCTATTTTCTACTCTAGTCTTACCAAGAGAAGAGATGTATTATTCTCCAACCTGTATTCAATTCATCTAATAGGAGATATGATAAAACAAAAACATAAAACAAAACACAAAAAAGCGGAGGAATAAAATCTTGTAGAAGGCTCTCAGAGAGATGCTCCGTTTTATTTCTCCTCAATTTTTTTTCTTCTCTGAATCTACAGCCAGGGGTAGACACCAACTAGACAATTCCCCAGCCTCGATGTAGAACAGCAAGAAAGCATTGCCCACAACAACAAATAAATGTAGAACGCTATATTTTTGCATTCATTCTTCCATTAATTCTGTCAAAGTTTCTATGAATTCTTTGTAGAAGAGCAAATTTTGGTAAAGTTTTAATAAAGCTATGTCATAAAACTTGAATAATACATTTTTTAAAGACTTCACCTGAAATGGCTTTAAAGATTAATAATTGCCAGATTTATGGTATGTGAAATTATTAGCAATCATTATAAACCTGCTGATGCAATAAGGAATCTTCCAAGTCCATAACCCTATGAAAATATCATATCGTGCTTTCTTATTGGAGCTGGTAAAGGATAAAATGAAATAACTTTAATAGAAAATATTTTGTAAAATATAATTATTTCTTTCTTAGCATTCCATGATAGGGTCATACAGTTAATATTACCTGCAAAGATGAAATACCAGTACAAGGGGCCAAGTGACCTGAAATGTCCTTTTGCTCAGTGTCTGAGTGAGTACCAGTTGGAGGATAGGGTCTTTCTTTATCTAATAGTTGAGTCCAGTTTCATATGGGATATTGCAGGTCAGAAATTACACTGAGAATATGGATATTCCTTAAAAATCAGTAATAATGGCCAATTTATATGTTATTATAGTGTTTCCCTAGACATTGTATTTAACCTAGAGTAGGTAGAGGGCTGCTAAAAACTGTATTAATTCTTCAAAACGCTGGAATTTTGTTGACTTTGCACAGTTTGATAGCTTAGAAACACAGAAGACAACTGCTAATTACAGAGCGTTTTTCTAGAGTGTGGAGAATCTAGGTACAGCCTGAGCATTCAGGCATAGAGTATCAATCCCATTCGGGTGGCTGCAAATGAGGAGCACATGGAGAGGAAAGACAGAGGAAAGGTTATTCCCAGCACAATATCCAAAAGCAGAAGTGGTATAACTATATTTTAATCTCTATGTATATATATAAAACTCAAACCCTGAATGTTCATTTTGAACTTTTTGGAAATATTAATATTTTCTTTAATTTCTCTAGCAAGTTTGTTTTGAATTGTAATTTAACTGATATCTCTAATATTGGTGAAGAAAAGCAGCTGTTCAATTCACGGCCTAACCTTTGAAACAGAGCCCCAACTGAAATCTTCACTCCCAATTTGGCACCAGAAACAAATAACAAAAAAGTTTATCATCAAATCTGCACTTGCTGATGTAGTTCCTATCTGTGTGTTGAACAGATATTGCATTTAGTTGCTCTAATGCCCCTGGGTTTGCAGATTTGGTATATTCAAAAGTAATAAATGTTAAAATGTCAGAAAATTTAGATGCTAACGTTTTCCCTGTCTATGCCTTCTAAATAGAGTAGAAGGAGGTCTTGGGTCAGACAAAATGTCATCATTTCAGCATACTTACTTACGGACCTTACATTTATAAAATCCTTATCACTGGAGAATTCCTTCTTAGCCTTCTCAGAAACCTAAATCATATTGTTTCCTAACTTGCTAATTAGGAAACGGAACTAGCCCAATTAATCTATGCAGGCTGCTTAGTTGTCGAAGGCTGGTTAGTTTGTGTATTAGTTTACAAGGATTGTCATAAGAAAGGACTGCAGACTTGGTGGCTTAAACCATGGAAATAAAGTGTCTGCGGGTTTAGTTTCTTCTGAGGCCTCTCTCTTTGGTTTATTGTGTCATCACATGGTCTTTCCTTTGTGTACATGAATCGCTGGGCCTCTGAGTGTTTTAAACTCCTCTTTTTATAAGGACATGAGTCACATTGGATTAGGACCACATTCGAATGGCCCTATCTTTAAATTCAGTAAGATTTTGAGGTGCTGGGTGTTAGGATTTCAACATATGAATGGAGAATGTACAATTCAGCCCATGACAGTTTCTAAAAAGAAATGTCCAAGTCCACTAAAAATAAATAAATCAGGGACTATCGGAGAGCTTTTGTGTATCAAAGAAAGAAAAACAAAAACTTCTGTTTGTTGTTGTTTCATGCATAGCTTAAATATCCACCCATCCAGGAAATAACTCCTCTTGAAAAATAAGATTTGGAAGTTGTGAAGCACACGATCTTGAAAAAATTGAATGTCCTTATTGACTTAACCAAATGGAAACATATCACAGTCTGGTATAACAATCTTTAAACAAAAATAAAAAGGCAGAAACACATTATGTATTTAAAACTTGGGAAAAGATTATCATCATCCTACTTTTCTATCATCATATACAGATCCAATGAAAACTCTCAGAAACATCTAAAGATGAGCATAATTATTCTGTAATCCTACTTGTGAAAGGGACTCTCCAGCTTGTAAAATGCAACCACTTTGCTTGAATCTGGCGACATCCCCAATACATTATGCAGTTCCATATGGTCTGAAAATAGCTCCTATTACTTCCTTTATCTTCCCAAAATGAGCTCTATTTGGAAAGTGATAAATAATGGAAATGATGAGCAATTTACTTTGCTCTTCTCTCTCTCTCTAAATATATATATTGTGTGTGTATATATATATATATATATATATATATATATATATAAAACACACACACACACACACACAAATTGTATTTGGTTTCTTCTTTCCTGTTATTTCATAGAATACCATAAGTCAAGAAGTTATACCTCTATTTCTAAACATTAAACCATAATTATTCATAAAAGTAAATGAACCTAATGCCTTGCCAAGGATAAAAAAACTGCAATGTGAGAAAAAAAACTGCAATGTGAGAAAATGCTAGTATCAAGAATGGGTTTTGAATAAATAGACCGTTATTATAAATATGTATATGAATGTTAACCTCCAAATGCCACTATGCTTTATACAGAAAGCTTTCACAACCAGTTTATCAAGTATATACTTGACAAAGTGACTGGAGTGACTATGAGACTCTGAGATTATCTAAGTCTATGATTGGGAACACAGTTCTTGATCACTTTTATCAGTAAATCAGTGTTCGTTTTTAATTGACTTTATCCTAATCCTAATCAACAATATCTTCACGGCTGATATTCCTGTCAGGCATATGGTAACAGCTTTTACTGAGATACAAATCAGATAAACAATCTCCAGTGGCACTTGTACATGCCTCTTTTTTATTACTTCTTTATCTTTTTTTCATTTTGTTAATGAGATTATCTACTTTTTCATCTTTTGCTTTTAAAAATTGAGAAGAGAAGTGATGGATACAATCTGTTTCCCATACAACGAAGGTCAAATCTTTTGCCAAAAAAAAAACATGATTATCTCTGAGAATTCTATTATTATTTAACATAAGAATTGTCTTTCTCACTCAAAATGAATGTCTTGAAACAAACTCAACCCGGTAGACAACTTGACTACATAGCTTTAAAACCACAGAACTATGTAAGTCAGAGAACCACAAACCAAATTTCCTCTGGGGTGTGCAATAACATCTGCCTACTAGAATGGTCCAAAAAAGAATCAGCAAAATGCATCCTCAATCATTCTTTTGAGCAATTAAGTATAATGGGGATAGGTCACTGTCTTGCACATTCTCCAGAATAACGTTGTTTCCTACTTCATTCCTGTTTTAAATTTATTTTTACTAAAATACGGTATATGCAGAAAAAAGAAGAAGTTACAATTGTACATCTTCATGAATGCTCGTGAATAAAACATATCTGTATAACCATCCCCAGATAACCAAGACATAGAATATATCTAGTACTCAGGTGGCCCTTTCTGCCCTCTTCTAGTCAATATCCCTCTGTCTGAAGTTCACCAGCAGAGAGTAGTTTTGCTTGGGTTTGTTAATTATGCAAATACAATCCCACAGTATATGCTCTTTTGTATCTGGCTTCACCCATATTGGTGTGATAGTTGTAGATTGCTTATTCTCATTGTCATCACACACCCCGTAATGTAAATATGCCGTTATAGGCCTGGTGCAGTGGCTCACGCCTGTAATCCCAGCACTTTGGGAGGCCGAGGCGGGCGGATCACGAGGTCAGGAGATCCAGATCATCCTGGCTAACACAGCGAAACCCCGTCTCTACTAAAAATACAAATATATATATATTAGCCAGGCGTGGTGGCGGGCGCCTGTAGTCCCGGCTACTCCGGAAGCTGAGGCAGGAGAATGGCCTGAACCTGGGAGGCGGAGCTTGCAATGAGCCGAGATCGCACCACTGCACTCCGGCCTGGGCGACAGAGCGAGACTCCGTCTCAAAAAAAAAAAAAAAAAAAAAAAGCCATTATAATGATGGTGGGCATTTGGGCAATTTCTATTTTTCGCCATCATGATTATCACCAATGTAAACATTCAAGTGTGTGTCTTTTGTACACATAAGTATGAATTTCTCTAGTTTTATATCTAAGACTGAAAGTAATGGAAACTCGGGTGCTTTAGACAGAGCCATAGTGTTTTCCAGAGTAACTCAAAGTTGGTTTTACCAAACAGTATTTCAAGCTGCAGTATCAGACTTTCAGTTTTTCCACAGCCTTAACATTTTGTATTGTGCTTTTTCAAAAGAAAACATGCACCCAGCCAACAAGCATAGGAAAAAATGCTCAGTGATAATTAGAGAAATGCAAATCAAAAGCAATCCCATTATTGGTTATACACCCAAAGGAATATAAATCATTCTACCATAAGGACTCATGCACCTGTACGTTCACCACAGCAGCAAAGGAATATAAATCATTCTACCATAAGGACTCATGCACCTGTACGTTCACCACAGCACTATTCACAATAGCAAATACATGGAATCAGCCCAAATGCCCGTCAACAGTAGACAAGACAAAGAAAATATGGCGCATATACAGCATAGAATGCTACACAGCCATAAAAAATAATGAGCCCACATTCTTTCCAGCCATGTTTATACTACAAAGCTACAGTAACCAAAACAGCATGGTATGGTACCAAAACAGATATATAGACCAATGGAACAAAACAGAGACCTCAGAAGCAACACCACACATCTACAACCATCTGATCTTTGACAAATCTGACAAAAACAAGCAATAGGGAAACGATTCCCTATTTAATAAATGGTGCTGGGAAAACCGGCTAGCCATATGCAGAAAACAGAAACTGAACCCCTTCCTTACACCTTATACGAAAATTAACTCAAGATAGACTAAAGACTGAAATGTATAACCTTTGCAGAAATACGGATGGAGCCGGAGGCCATTATTCTAAGCAAACTCACACAGGAACAGAAAAGTAAATACTGCATATTACCACTTGTAAGTGGGATCTAAACATCAAGAACGTCTGAACACAAAGAAGGGTACAACAGACACCGAGGCCTACTTGAGGGTGGAGGCTAGGAGGAGGGTGAAGTTCCACAAACTGTCTATTGTGTACTATGCTTATTACCAGAGTGGCAAAATAGTCTGTATACCAAACCCCCACGACACGCAATTTACCTACATAACAAACCTGCACATGTATTTCTGAACCTAAAATCAAAGTTAAAAATAATCCTAGTTCCTTTGATATAAAATTGGAGTAATATACCTGCCTCACAGGGTTGTTAAGACAGCTAAATGAGATAGGCAATGACTGTTCTTGGCTTTTGGATAACACTAGATCATGGTTGATTAAAGACATTTCCTCTTTTCTAGTTTCTCAGAATAAAAATTATTGATAAGAAAATTTTTAAATTTTCTCATTTTAAAAATATTGTTAAATTTGTTATTGTTACCATTTTTATTAGCGATTTGGTGTTATATTATTGTATAGGAACTTTAATTTATAGATCAGTGATAAGAATCTACTTTCATATGTGTGTTGATTACATAGATATCTTTTCCAAAGTGTCTCTTTAAGCCTTTTGATATTTTTCTATTAGGTTCGTCTGCCTTTTAAAAAATTATTTGTAGAATTTACCTATGTATTCTGGGCATGTGCATTTGTTGAATAAATGCATTTTCATTCACTGTGTGTTGATTCTCCAATCTGTCGTTGCTTTCTAATGAATATACTTTTTGACATTTAATATCGTTCAATTCATCATGTCTTTCTTTGCAGTTAATGATTTTGAGGTCCAATTGAAGAAATATTTTCTAGCTTCAGGACTGGTAAATCTACCCCATTTTTGTCATCAGTTTAACTTTCACATAAGTAACTGTATGCCATCTTGAAATTATCATCATGTGAGATTTGTAGCATATCTGCATGATTCAGCATTTACTTGAAAGACCATACTTTCTCCACTGGGTTGAAGTGCTATCTTAAATAAAACTCAGGTGAATCTTATCAATATGTCTGAATGGTTGCGGTTCCGGGTTCTATTCTGTGTCTATTTGTTTGTGTCTGTTCTGTGTCTAGATGGGTTTGTGTATTCTTGTTACAATATCACACTACCTTAATTATTATGAATGTAAAAGTAACTTTTTATATCTCAAAGTATACTACAGATTTGTTGTTCCATTTAGGAATTTCATGGCCATTTTTGACACACTGCATTTGTATTTTGAAATCATCTTATCATATTTATTTATTTTCACATATGATGTTAATTTAATCAACTTAATAATTAAATCTTATTATTTTATTAAACTGATTATGTTGTTACTAAATAGTATTATTTCTATGAGCTACAAAAATTAGGCATTTTCTTTTTAAATTTTTTTTATAATGTATATACTTTTACGTTTTCAAATGACCAATTCTAATTGCTGTATATCCGTGTTTTTGAGTGGTTAAGACTAAAACTTCATATGTCGGATTCTTGTACCTTTGTAGAAAAAGGAATAGAGGGAACTTCATCAGCCTGATAAAGGCCATCTACGGAAAGTCCAAATATTTAGGGATGAAGTACTTAATGGTAAAAATCTGAAGCCTTTATTAAGGCAAGGAACAAGATAGGAAAGCCTGTTCTCAACACTGCATGCAACGTATTGGAGGTTCTGTCCAGGGAAATCAGGCAAGAAAAAGAAACGAAATTATTCAGATTTAAAGAGAGCAGCAAAACTGACTATATTTCTCAGGATATGGCCTTGTACAAAGATTAACATAAAAAATCTACTAAAAATCTATTTTACTAATAGGTAAATTGAGGTAGGTTGTAGAATGTAATATTAATATAAAATCAATTGTATTACTATGCACTACATATAAACTATTTGAAAACAAAGTTAAGAAATTATTTCATTTAATAAAACATTTTAAAAAGTACTCAAATAAATTTAACAAAACATGTATAATTATTGTACACTGGAAACTACAATATATTCTTGAAAGGTATGCAATATCTCTCTACCTGGAAAGAAAATATATTTAATGTTCATGAATAGGAAGATTTAATATTGTCAAGATAGTAATAATCCCCAAAGTGATTTATGATTCAATGCAATTCCTTTCAAAATCACAGCTTGCTCTTTTGTAGAAATTGAAGAGTTAATGCTAAAACACGTGGAATTACAAGGGATCTGTGATAGCGAAATAATTTTAAAATAAATAACAAATTTACAGGACCCACATTTCCTAATTTTAAATT
Source organism: Pongo abelii (assembly GCF_028885655.2). Classification (NCBI taxonomy): domain Eukaryota; kingdom Metazoa; phylum Chordata; class Mammalia; order Primates; family Hominidae; genus Pongo; species Pongo abelii. Next base: position 110,112,238 of record NC_071999.2, on the reverse strand, counting down.
TAATAATAAAAATACAGTAATCAAGACCATGTGGTATTGCATAAAGTAAGACGTATAGATGAATAGAATAGAATGGAAAGTGCTGTAATAAAACATAGTGTTTATGGTCAATTGGAGTTGACAGGGTACTAAGATAATTCAATTGGGAAAGCACAGACTTTTCAAAATTAGTGCCAACCAACTGGACATCCACATGAAAAAGAATGAATATGGACCTCTACTTTACAAGATACACGAAGTTAATTGAATATTGATCATAAACATAAATATGCAAGCTAAACTAAAAAAAACTTTTAGAAGAAAAAATAAAAATAAATCTTTATGAGCCTGAATCAGGCCAAGTTTCCTTAGATTTGATTCCAAAAGCACAAATGCCAAATGATAAAATAGATAAATTGGGCTTCATCAAATTTAAAACTTCTGTATTGCAAATGATGACAACAAGAAAGTGAAATGACAACCATTAAAATAGGAAAATATTTGCAAATCTTTTATCTGATAAGGGACTTGTATGCAGAATATGTAAAAAGTTTTAGAACTCAATATCAAAAACAAATAGCTCAATTAAAATAACATTTAATTAAATATTTCACCAAATAAGATACGTAAATGACTAAAAAGCACAAGAAAATTGGTTTAACATCATTAGTTAATATAAAAATATAAATCAAAATCACAATGTGATATAACTTTATAGTCAATTGGATGGATAGAATTTTTTTTTTGAAAATGGATAATAAAAAGTATTGACTAACATGAAGAAATTAGAAATCTTATACAATGCTGTTAGGAATGTTAAGTGCTGAAGCCACTTTGGAAAATATCTGGCAATTTCTCAAAATAATAAATACAGTTATCATATATATAACCTAGCAATATCACTTGAAGATACCCATCAACAAAAAAATATATCCACACAAAAACATGTATGCAAGTTCATAGCATCATTATTCATGATAATCCCAAAAGTGGAAGTAAATCAAATGTATATTAACGGTCAAATGAACAAACAAAGCATGAGATATTTACACTATAGAATATTATGACATGTGGATGCATGCAACAACATGGTTAAACTTTGAGAACATTGTGCAAGGTGAAATAAGGCAGTTTCAAAGAACACATGTTGTAGGATCCACTTGTATGAAATGTCTAATATATGCAAATCTATAGAGACAGAAAGAAGACTGGTGGTTATAGGTCTGGGGATCAGGCTTGGGGTTGTGGACTGACTGCTGGTAAGCATAGAATTCCTTTTTGAAGCTAGGGAAACCTTCTAATATATTGTAATAATATTGCACAACTCGGTTAATATACGAAAAATTTTGCATTATACTCTATAATTGGGTAAATTTTATGAAACGTGAATTGTTATCTCAATAAAGTCAATACAAATATTAAAGCAAAAACTGATAGAACCGCATGGAAAAATAGAAAATCCATGATAATTCCTAAAGATTTTAACTTTCCTTCACAATAATTGGTGTGACAAACTAATCATAAATCATTAAAAATATAAAAGATCGAAAATACTCTCAACCAATTTGACCTAATTAGTATTTATTCAGAAATGCTATAGCAATACTCCAGTTCATATTTTTTCAAGAAAATACAATGTATTTACCAATATAACCTATATTCAAGGTTATAAAACAAGTTTCAATATATTTAACAGCATTCACATAATATTAAGCATGTATGCAGAATGCAGTAGATTGAAATTAGAAATCAAAGATGTAAAGATAAAAGTTTATAAGTATTTGGAATATAAATTGCACATTTCTATCTATATATACCTTTGGTCTACAAAGAAATAAGAAGTGAAATTAGAAAGTATTTTGAATGGAATCAAAATAAAAATACATATATCAAAATTTTCCTGTTTCAGTAAGTATTGCCTAAAAGGAAACATATCACTATTGACTTTGTAAGAATAGAAAAAAATGGTCTCACGTCAATGTTCCACTTTCAGAAACTAGAAAAGAAAAAAAATATTAAGCTCAAATAAAATAGAATAAATGAGATAACACTAAGTGTAGAAAGAACAACTTTATGCAAACAAATTTGACAACTTCAATTAAAGGGGTAGATTGGTGTATGACAAAAACTACCAAAGTTCACTCAAGAAATAAATAACCAGAATATCTCTATGTCTACTAAAGTAATTGAATTTTTAATTAAAACTATTCTCAACAAGGAAATTATTTTCCATATCACTTCACTGGTGAATCTACCAATCATTTAAGGAAGAAATAATATCAATTCCACACAAATTCTTGTGGAAAATGTGAAAGGAGGCATACTCTCCTACCCATCCTGTGTGTCCAGCATTCACCTGGTACTAAAGTTATTATAAGGAAAAAATTCTGACACTAATATTCATGAATATAGTCACATGTATTCTGAATATATGACTTTTACCAATACATACTTTTAATATGTAAAATTCACAGTTTGCGACCAAAGAGATTTTATCTAAGGATTGCAAGGTTGCTTTAACAGTTAAAAGCAAATCAGTATTCATATATTAATTAATTGAAAAGAAAAAATAATATAAGATTTTCCCAGTGGACACAGAAGAAACATTGATAAAATTCACTAAAACTGATAAAACCTCTCACTAAACTAAAAGTAGGAAAGGGAACTTTCTCTGACAGAGACTTTACTGAATTTATTTGTAAGTTCTAATAGTGGTTTTTGTTGGAATCTTTAGGTTTTTCAAAAACCTAAAGATGATATAAAAAAGATCATATCATCTACAAACAAGGATCCACTGACTTCTTCCTTTCCAATTTAGATTCCTGTTATTTCTTTCCCTTGCCTAATTGCTCTAGCTAGGACTTCCAGTACTATGTTGAAAAACACGGTGAGCTTGTGCATCCTTGTCTTGTTCCAGATCTTAGAGGAAAGGTTTTCATTTTGCCCCATTCAGTGTGATTCTAGCTATAGGTCCATCATACATGGTTTTTTTGTTTGTTTGTTTGCTTTGTTTTTTGTATTGAGGTATATTCCTTCTATACCCAGTTTTACTGAATGTTTTTATCATGAAGGAATGTTGAATTTCAGCAAATGCTTTTTCAGCATCAGTTGAAGTGATCATGTGGTTTTTGTCCTTTCTTCTGTTGACAAGGTACATCGCATTGATTCATTTGTATGTGTTATACCATCCTTGCATCCCTGAGATAAATCCCACTTGGTCATGATGAATGATCTTTTTCATGTGCTGTTGAGTTGAGTTTGCTAGTATGTTATTGAGAATTTTTGCATCAATGTTCATCAGGTATATTGGTCTGTAATTTTCTTTTTGTGTGTGCCTTTGCCTGGTTTGAGTCTCAAGGTAATACTGGTTTTGTAGAATGAGTTTGGAGGTATTCTCACCTTTTTACTCGTCAAAATAGTTCGAGTAGAATTGGTTTTAGTTCTTCTGTAAGTGTTTGTTCATATTTAGAGTGAAGTTACGGGTTTTTTTGTTGTTGTTGTCCAGGATAATTTTCATTATGACTTCAGTCTCATTACTTGTTACTTGTCGATTATGGGTGTGCATTCGTTCATGGTTCAATCTTGGTAGGTTGTATGTATTCAGTAATTTATTCATTTCTTCTAAGTTTTCCAATTTACTGGCATGTAGTTGCTCTTCTAAGTTTTCCAATTTACTGGCATAGTCTCTAGTGATCCTGTGAATTTCTGCATTATCAGTGTAATGTCTACTTTTCATCTCTGATTTTATTTGTTGGGTATTCTCTCTTTCATTCTTAATCTGGCTAAAGATTTGTCAATTTTATCTTTTGAATAAACCATATCTTCATTTTATTGATACTTTGTATTTTTTTGTTTCAATTTCATGTACTTCTGCTCTGATCTTTATTATTTCTTTTCTTCTACTAATTTTGGGTTTGGTAATTTTGCGTTGATCCTTTCTTTTCTAGTTCCTTAAAATGCATAGTTTAAAATACACAGTTACATTGTTTATTTGAACTTTTACATGTGGGCTCTTATTATTTCACTTTAGTGGATCTGTTGTAGGTTTCATAATTTGAGGTTACCGTGAGACTTGCAAATAGCGTCTTACAACCCATTATTCTAAACTGATTACAAAAACAACAAAGACAAAACTAATAAAAACTCTACACTCTAACTTCATCTGCCTTTCTTTTTAACATTTTGTTGTTTCTATTTAAATCATACTATGTCTTGAAAAGCTGTTATAGTTTTTAATTTTGATAGGTTCATATTTTAGTCTTTCTACTCAAGATATGAGTAGTTTACTCACCACAATTACAGTATTATAATATTCTGTATTTGCCCGTGTACTTACTGTTACCAGTGAGTTTTATACCTTCAAGTGATTTCTTATTGCTCATTAACATTCTTTTCTTTCAGTTTGAAGAACTTATTTCAGCATTTTTTGTAGGACAAGTGTGGTGTTGATAAAGTTTCTCACTTTTGTTTTTCCTGAGGAAGTATATATCCTTCATATTTAGAGGATATTTTTGCTGGCTATACTATTTTAGAATAAAAGGTTTTCTTTCCTTCAGCACTTTAAATATGTCATGCCACTTTGTCCCAGCCTGTAAGGCTTCCACTGAGAAGTCTGCTGCCAGACATACTGGAGCTCCTTTGTGTGTTACTTGTTTCTTTTCTCTAGCTTCTTTAAGATTCTTTTTTTATCCTTCAATTTGGGAGTTTGATTATTAAAAGTCTTGAGGCAGTCTTATTTGGGTTAAATCTGCTTGGTCTTCTATAACCTTCTTGTATTTGAATATCAAATTTTTTCTCTAGGTTTGTAAAGTCCTCTGCTATTATCCCTTTGAACAAACTTCCTATCCCAATCTCTCTCTCTACCTCCTCTTTAAAGCTGATAACTCTTAGATTTGTCCTTTAGCAGCTATTTTCTGGATCTTGTATTATGCTTCATTCTTGTCTATTTCTTTCTTTTGTCTCCTGTATGTATTTTCAAATAGCCTGTCTTCAAGCTCACTTATTCTTTCTTCTGCTTGATCAATTCTGCTGTTGAGAGACTCTGATGAATTCTTTGGTATATAAATTGAATTTTTTATTTCCAGAATATCTGCTTGATTCTTATTAATTATTTTGATCACTTGGTTTGGTGAAATTAACCTGATGGGATTGTGAATTTCTTCTCTGTGTTATGTGGCATGCCACTGAGTTTCCTCAAAGCAGCTATTTTTAATTCCCTGTCTTGAAAAGTCACATATCTCTGTCACTCAAAGATTGGTCACTGGTGCCTTACTTAGTTTCTTTGGTGTAGTTATGTTTTACTGGAAGGTCTTGATATTTAGGGATGTTCATTGATGTCTGGGCATTGAAGAGGTATTTATTATAGTCTTCACAGTTTGGGCTTATTTGTACACATCATTCATGGGAAATATTTCTAAGTACTCAAAGGGAATTAGTATTGCAATCTAAGCCTTTGATCACTGCAGCAATATCTGCATTGGGGGCATCCCAAGCCCAGTAATGCTGTGACTCTTATATACTCATAGAGATACCGCCTTGCTGGTCTTAGGTAAGATCCAGAAGAGTTCCCTGTACTACCAAGCAGAGACTCCTGTGCTCTTCCCTTACTTTCCCCCAAATGAATGGAATATCTTTTTCTGTACTGAGCCTCCTGGAGATGGGGGAAGGGTAGCACAAGCACCCCTGGGGCCACTACCACATGACTGCACTGGCTCAGATCCAAAGCCAGCACAGTGTTGAGTCTTGCCCCAGGCTTATGGTGACTACTGCCTGGCTATCACCAATGTTCCTTCCAGGCCCATGTGCTCTACAATGAGCAGGTTGTGAATCTAGCCAGGCCTTGTGGCCTTCCCTTCATGACTGTGAGCACACCACCACCCAAAGGCAGGTCGAGAAACGCCACCCTGGAGTCAGGCCTACAGTCAGAAAACTTAGGAATCTACTTGGTGCTCTATTCTACTACAACTGAACTGGTACCCAAGCCACAAGACTAAGTCCTTCACACTCTTCCTTCTCCTTTCCTCAAGGAGAAGGAGCCTCCCCTCATGGCTACCATTGTCCAGGCCCATGGAGAGTACTGCCTGGCTACTGCCAATGATTACTCAAGACCGAAGGGTTCTTCACTCAGCTGGCAGTGGCTATGTGATAAGGAGAAAGAATCTGTGGGTTTGTAGAGGGAGAACGGTGACTGTGAGACTTGGCATTGGAACTCAGCGCTGCCCTGTCACAGTGGAAAGCAACACAGGGCAGAACTAAGCCGGTGCCCACAGAGGAAACATTTAGATCTCGTTATTCCTGGGGCATACTGAAAAAACAGACATATTTGCAGATTTCTGTGATTCTCCATTAATGTGTATTAATATGCTAATAAAATAGCAATCTACTATTCAGGGGCACATACTAATTACTCCATTTTACATCCAGGCATATGGTATGGCTGGCTAATGTTGACGCCATGAAGTCAGCGTGAATTGATTATGATTTGGATGAGACTGTCTTTGGTTCCTTTCATGTGAAACAAAAATAAAAATTAGTATGGTATAAATACCCTAGAATATAAATGTTTGATTATTTTTGTTTAATATTACCAGGCAAATGAATATAGTTATTTCAGAGCATTCTTGAGAATTTGTTATAATTGATTTTGTATCCCTGTCAGTTGTTAAGGCCAAATCACAATTTTGTCATTGTTGTATTTTTAATGCATCAGAGGTATTATTATATTTTATTTGTCTAGATACAATTACATGCTAAATTATGAAGGAATGACCATCTGAAATAAAATGATCAGTTCAAATTTTACCTGTACAGTTCCACTTTAACAGATATTTAACTGATTTTCAAATTGATTAATAAAATCATGCAAGTTTATGATGCTCATATGAAGTTATTCTTAAAATACATGCTAAAAATAAGATTTTTCCTGATTAGTATTATATGTATTCTGGTTGAAAGTGTAACTTACATTTAGAATAAAATATTTTGGCACAGAAATCTTTTTTTTTTTTTTTGCTGCTAAACTAAAGTGAGAACTTATTTCTTTTTGGATAAGAGGTTGTGCACTTAGTACCCAAACTATTGCCAGCATATATTTTAATAAAACAGAAGACTAAAATCCACATAGAAAACTGAGCAATTAATTTTCTCAGGTCATGGTAATAAAATATTGTATTTAAATGTACCAGCCATTAAAATCAATAGTTTTTTTGTTTTTACTTCAAGAGATGTAGTTTTCAGTGTTTTGATATTTCCAACCATATACAATAGTATTTATCCCCCTTTCTGTAATCTTTTTTCTTTATATCTTTTTCCCTAGCTTCAAAAAATTACCAACTTCTCTTTTCACAGGTAAAAATTATAAAAAAGAAAAAAGGAACACACTGCAAACAGGTCAGTAATTTGGATCTTTTCATGAACTATTAAAAACTTCTTACCTTGACCTATCAAAAAGGCAAACTAAACAAATAAGTACAGAAACAGAAAGATTACTTACATTTCAAACTGATAAAAATCTTAAGATTGCTAGTTCAAAATATTTAAAATAGAAATAGCACAACCCTGTCCAATTTCATTCCACTGGAGCCTTTCTTTTCTTTTAAAGATTTCCTTTGGTATTTACTTGTATTTTTCTTAGTAATATACTTAGGTAGGAAGTTCTTGATTAAATATACACAAGAGCTCTTTGCTGCCTGTTATTGTAGCTGAGTATTTAGTCTCCTCCACATGCACCATACCCTGCCTGCAACAACCCATTTTTTAAAAATGAGGATTTTTTGGGAGGCTGAGGCCGGTGGATCACAAGGTTAGGAGTTTGAGACCAGCCTGACCAACATGGTGAAATCCCGTCTCTACAAAACTGTTGTGGTGTGTGCCCGTAATTCCAGCTACTCAGGAGTCTGAGGCAGGAGAATCACTTGAACCCGAAAAAAAAAAGATTTTTACATGAATAGCAAGCATTTATGTTTGATGATTGCATATTTTCACTAGTAAGTCAAGTGATGTGTAATAAGTATTATAATGTTTCCTTTTATAGGTATTTCTTCAAAGTTAATAATTCATTCATATGTGTTTTCATCTGTTTAATATTTTATGTGTCTGGTTTTAGTATTTCCTCAAATTTTAAAATGCACCAACAGATTTGTCAAACCTCCTAGGTAATTTTCCTAAACAGGTTAGAGAATCTTTGACCACACTACACATAATTTACAATTTGCTTGTTTTTAACGTAATATTTTATATATCTTTCCAAATCATATATATCTTTCAAATGTACTTCCTTCTTTTTGAAAAATTGATCCACATTTACATGGCTTTTCTTTCCAAAATGTAGTATTGCAATGGATATCCTCATACACTTCTAATCACTCATGTTATGCTTTTTATAGAATTGGTTTTAGAAGTGAGATAATTAGGTCAGAGGATATGTACAACTAATAATTAATTGAATTGGTTAAATTTGAGAATCAACAATGTGCCAGTTAGTCACTATTCTAGTTAGTACAACAGTACAGTAGTAAACATAATGGAATTTTTTCTTTTAAGGTAAGATCTATTCAGGTAGATATTTTTACAGGTCTATTCAAAGTTGATAAAATGAAAATGTCACTAACAATTGATGATATTGCGAAATTATCTACTTCATAGCCAGAATTGCGATGATCTTTTAAAAACTTATTTAAAGTTTGCAAATCTGAAAGGCAAGAAGAAAAACATTATTGTTATGTTATTACTTTCCATTGAGGATCAATGAGTTTGAACATACCATCGTGTTAACTATTTACTTACCATTTATATTTTTTTTAAATTTTCTGTTCATATACATTGCAGATTTTTAATTTTGGCCTCTTCCTCATTAATTCATAGTAGCTTAATTATATGTTAAATATTTGTGAAATGTTAATAATGAATATCACCTTTTATATAGTTCTTCAAACACTTTATCCGAGACTCTTCTTTCCATTTTCATTTTGATTTTGATGTTGTTTTCTTCACAAATATTTTGTTACAGTATGTTTTCCCCTAAAAAATGTCATTTTAAACTATTGTTACTTTTGATTATGTCGATGATTCAACTTTGAAAATCTCTGATCTATGCCATTTTATATCTATTTTTTAATTTGTTCTAAAACCTGAGTAAAAGTCTGAAATGACATTTTTTTTTTTACCAATGGAAGAGAAACTCTTAATTAACTTACTGTTTTATAGTAGACAATATATGGGTATATTTGATCAATGAAAAATTTCTCAGAAAACTCTATACAAGGCAGTTTATGTTCACTCAATCGGAAAAACTATTTAAAAATTTACAAAAATGTTTTCAAATCATTCCAAATATTAACTTTGCTGTTAACTTTGCATTCTAAACACTAACTTTTCAAAATTTGATACTACTGAGGGTGGCATAGCATGCTGGTTCTTATTTTCTGGAATATAAGTATGAATGAAAGCTTGATCGATATTGTGACTGTTGGTTTTACAATGCTGAGAGGCTATCATGGGAGCTGAAATGAAAACAAGAATAAAAACTAGAACTTTTAAAATCAATGTGACAGATACGCTTGCCTTGAGCACAAACAAGGCATCGCTAATTACTGATACAGTTGCCAAAAAGGGCTTCTGACAGTCATGACACGTGAGCAAATTCCTCCTCCAAGTAACAAATCAAACAGAGGTTATTACGAGTCTTGGACACCGGCGACTGGGAAGATGGGCTAGAGAAAGTGTGTGCTTCTTCATTTTCCTTTACAGTGAGAGAAATGTTCTAACATCATCTGAGACAGCTGAGTGACTTAGGTATGCTCATACTGCTTCATTAAGTGTTCAAAAATATTTTTTCTACAGATGTTTCCAAGAGAACTTGAAAAATTCAACTGTTAGTTTACCTATAAAGCCTCTGCTTCAATTCTTGGCATCTACAAGATTTATCTAGCAATATGTCCTTTGCCTAAATCACATACATTTAAGTCATACTTTAATCATCCACTTTTCGTATGGAAGAAAGGAATTTAACATATATAAGGCATAATAAGGCTCAAAATATTTATTATTACAAGATCTCCTCTTTATGTATCAAATCCAGAAAATCATAAGCCATCTGCAGAAAATTAGAAATTACTCTACTCCATACAAATAATTATATATGCATGTTTGTGTAATTTAATAAGAAATTATTTCTGTACATCAAAGAAAATCAACAGACTGAAAAGACAATCTATGCAATGGGAGAAAATATTTACAGACCGTACATTTGATAAGGGGTTAATATAAAAATATATAAAAATCCTAAACAACAGAATAGCAAAACCAACCAACCTAACAAAGAAACAAACACATTTTTTAAAAAAGTAAGCTGAGTAAAATATGACAACCACCCGGTTTGTGGTGCTTTGTTACAGGAGTCATAGGAAACGCACATAGTGTCAGAAGGTCAGAAAGAAGACCATTGCAAAAGGACAGCTAAGGAAACTGGAAATGGACTCTTAGCAATGCTGGATGTTGTGATACGAAGTGAAAATGTCTTCAAAACTAAGTAGAATACTTTTCCACCTTGAATCCTCTACTGAGACTAAATTAAACAAAATAAGAATACTTTAGGTAATCAATGATTTATTAATTTAAACCCTGTGTTTACTTTAGGATGTGCTTCAAGTAATTATGAAATAGAAAAACATGATATCTGGAATATGAGATGCTGTATTCAGAAAGCAAATGATGAGAAGTTTACAGAGGACATTGGTGTGCAGTGCAAACTTAGAAAGCAGCCAGCCTGAATTTTAGAAAGAGGCCAATAAAATTATACTTTTTTTGGGAAAAAATATATTTCTTAGTATGCTTGAAATGTTTAAGAAATGTTGAAATTGGATATCTTGATAGTGCAAAGAATAAAGCCAATGGCAAATAGAACCTCCCAGGCAAACAAAATACATGATGAAAAATCAGGTGTAATCCTAATACACTCTTTGGATACATATTAAACAAAATGCAATTATTATTTTGTGAATATTTATATATTGTATATACATATTTATAATGTGTGTTATGGCTTTATTACAACCTGAGAAGACAGCACATTATAATTATTTAAGTGGATAATTTCTTTTCTATCAAGTGGAATGTTAAAATGTAGCAATAAATCAACATTTTTTGTGTAATATGTAAAGACTTGACTATCAAAGAGAATGGGTGTGTGTGTGTGTGTGTGTGTGTGTGTGTGTGTCTGTGTTCACACATTTGGCAATGACTTCCAAAATTAATTTTCACAGAAACAAGATAAGGGAAGAATTGAAATAACTGAACCTACATTGATAATATTCCTCCACTTTTGACATGCAAAAATCACAACTTCCTATGGTCCAACCTTGTCATTTTCCACATGGTTTGACTTAATAGAATCTAAGTTCAGATACTTAGTCCGAAATAACCAGAATATATTGCCTTCAAGTTTTTATAAAATGTTTAATGTGTGGGAGGATTTCAAAAATACATTCACTTTACTTCATGGTAATCCATGATCTGAGTGGTTCTGATTTTCTTGCATTGTCAACCAAATGTGTTGGTCTTAACTGACAGAACTTTCATCGGATATCAATAATCTTTCTTATATTATTAAGCTGTATCTGGATACTTGATGACTCAAGGAATTATAAAAGTATCATAATAAAAATATCATAGTAAAAATATAGTCCTAATAAGATACGAAGGAAGAAACAGAAAACCTACCCATTCTGGTCTGTTAGAGTAGCAGTTCCCAAACTTTTTGGCACCAGGGACTGGTTTCACACAAGACAATTTTTCCTGGATCTGGGGGCGGGGCTGTGATGGTTTGAGCACAATACATTTATTGTGCACTTTATACCTATCATTATTACACTGTAATATGTAATGAAATAATTATACAACTTACCTTAATGTACAATCAGTGAGAGCCCCGAGCTTGTTTTCCTGCAACTAGACGGTCCTACCCGGGGGTGATGGGAGACAGTGACACCTAAGTGTGTTGTTGATGCTCAGTGTACTCCATAATCTCGTTTTGGTGGTTGCTGTGACTGCAGAAAACCCTGTTTCACAAAGACAGTCATGGAAGCAGACTTTTCAGTGCTTTTGTGTCAATCTCAGAATATTCCACCTTGACTTTAACCCAGAGCATATGGAGATTTGAAGTTGTCTCAAACAAACTTTTAAGTCCACCAGATGCAGCTGTACAATTGAAGTACATCAGCTCACTTGCCACTATAAAGCCTGCCACAAGATGCAGCTCAAGTTTCACTCTCCACTCACTGATAGAGTTTTGATGAGTCTGCAAGCGATTGATTTATTATGGTCGCTGTGCAGTCATACTGCTAATGTTAATCCGGATTTGCCACCACTTGCCAGCACTAGTGTCACTGCCTCAGCTTCACTTCAAATCATCAGGCATTTGATTCTCATAAAGAGTGCACATCCTAGACCCCTCACATGCACAGTTCACAATAGGGCTCATGCTCCTGTGAGAATCTAATGCCACTGCTGATCTGACGTGGGATGGAGCTCAGGTGGTAATGTGAGCGATGAGGAGCAGCTGTAAATACAGATGATGCTTTGCTCTCTTGCCTACCACGCACCTCCTGCTGTGTGGCCCAGTTCCTAACAGGCCATGGACCAGTACCAGTCCTGGGGGTTAGGGAAGAGTGTGGAAAGCAAAAAAAGACTTAGAAGAAAGGGTTGAAATCTGAGTGGGTGAAATACAGAAACACGCAAATAAGCATGAAATAACCTGAGAAAGCACTTCTTGTTTTACCAGCTCTCCAGTTGAAGTCTCATATTCAGCCATGTCCAGTACGATATGTGGTAACAGTATAGCAAAAGAGAGAATTTACTAGGTAAATGATGATGGAAACACCCCAAAACTTGTTCTTAGCATTCAGGAAATCAAGATTTTGTGTGCTCTCGTGAGGCACATGCAGCTTTTAAAGGATCATTCAATTGGCAGAGATTGGGGATTGGATTGGATTTGGTCAACTTTCAGCAGCAGTGGTTTCTAAGCCACAGCAAGAGATGGATGAATGCATTAATCTCAGTTGATGACAGTACAGAGACCAATCAACCTGACATCCATTCTACAGCAAGGACCAGCCAAAAAGGAGAGAGCTGAGACTAGTTACCTTTATGTTGTTGCCAGGAAATATAATCAGGTTTTTCTTGCTTCACCTTGAATATGAGAAAATGTAAAATCTTATCTAGAAGTTGAACATAGAATGAGCTGAAAATTTGACCAAACGAGGCTTTTTAACAAGATAAAACCAAGATAAAAATTAAAGGATAAATCTAAACTTCCCTTCTACTTAAACGAAGTGGGAACTTATAATGAAGATTAAATAACTTTCAGAAAAGAAAGAAAAAATAATGCCAACTTTGTATATAAGATTTGTGTAATTAAATTTTTGACCTTGACTACATTATGATTTGTATAAATCTGAGTTAAAGGTTTAAACAAATGACTTTTTCTCTAAGTTTACAATACTTAAAAGATCACAAGGATAAGATATAGAAGAGAAAAAGTCTAAATTTATCTCATCTCCCCTTTTTTTTTTGCTAATCTATCGTTTCAAAGTAGAGCAACAGAAATGACACAAATTTAGACATAATCATAAAGAAAGTAATAAGTAGTTCCTTGTACGTGGCCAAAAGTTAGTTGGTCAAGAGTAGATGGGTTCAGTATTGGAGTTCACACTAAATTTAGCCTATTATCTAGGGAATCAATCTTGAATCTTTGGAGAGTGAAACTCAATTTCCATGTAGTAACACACATATTTTCATAATGAACATCAATCTAGGTTGATTGTCCAAATCACATCTTAAATCTAACGCTTATTTCGCTTTATTTTAATAATCCTCCTAGACAAATTTAATGTTTTCCCCAAATGAAATAAAACCAGTTCTCATAAAAAAGTACAAAAGGGAAAACTAACTAAAATTGCTCATAATGTACTAGTGAGTCTTAGAGTCTGCTATGTGATGCAATAAATTACCCTAGAAACAAAGGTTTAACTTACATTAAAAATGCCAGCACAGCTTAAGAAATGCAATGATTACCTTATGTATTATGGTTACATAACTAAAATAAACTATTAAATGAAAATAATTCACTTAAATACTAACAGTGAGCCTATGAATAACCATCACTGCCCTTAAGTTGTTTATTAGGAAATGAGTCTTTAGAAGCTCAAAAGTAGGTGGGAAGGGGGCCAGAACTTTGATAAGTAACTATCACTGCAGTAATTCTTCCTCCGTTAGGAGCATAACTGCAAACTTGACAGACTTATAACTCAGCTGTTTTAATGCTATGTACTGACAACCTGAGAAATTCCCTCCTGAGACGGCTGAGGTGCTAACCTGTCATAAAGTTCATTCTTACATTTTATCATCCATTAGATGATGGAGATAGAGTTAGACCTAAGAATACTGTTTGTGTTGAGATTTATAAAAACAAAAGCGAATGTGCAAATATCTCCTCTGGCTATTAGCACCATATTGATACGATTATGGAAGATAAACAACGTCACAGAGAAATTCATTAGATGTTTGGTATCTTTGAACTTGTAATTACTGTAGTAAAGGTTATTACAATGCAGAAAATAGACCTCAAAACCATATCATCTGGGAAACAATCCATGAAGGGCATTCATATAGAAATAAATAAATAAATTCGGTTGAAAATGGCTGAACATGGCATTTGCCAGGGTGCATTAAGAAGAGTCTGTCCTGGCTCACACCTGTAATCCCAGCACTTTGGGAGGCCGAGGCAGGCAGATCACGAGGTCAGGACTTCGAGACTATCCTGGCCAACATGGTGAAACCCCATCTCTACTAAAAATATTTTAAAAAATTAGCTGGGCATGGTGGCGTGCACCTGTAATCCCAGCTACTTGGGAGGCTGAGGCAGGAGAATTTTTTGAACCCGGGAATCAGAGGTTGCAGTGAGCCGAGATCCTGCCACTGGACTCCACCTTGGGCAACAGAGCGAGACTCTGTCTCAAAAAAAAAAAAAAAAATAGTCTGTCCATTTACTAATACTCTAAAGGAGCCAACTGGCACTATTTGAATCTAAACTATTCCATGTGCCATCCCCAACTCATTAGCACAAGTCACTCCAGTATACCAGTAAGAAGAGAATTTCCATTGTTCATTATTGACATTTTATTGAAAAATTTGCTGATTAAGAGCAGCTGACATTTTACATTTTTCCCAAAGTCATACAATTCATACAAACCCATAGGAACTAGTGAAGACTATGTTCTCTATTTATATTGATAATTCCCAAATTAATCAAACAAAATGCACTAACAAACAAACAGATAACCAATAATATGTATAATTATTTTCCTTTACAGATTATCTTTTGTCTCTGCTCTCACCATGAGAAAAAACACATTTTTAAATGCTTATATCAAATTCCATGGTCCTGGACCCTGAAAATTGTATTTAAAAACTAAAATAAGTGTACAATTCTGATATTTAGTTGTATGAGATAGTGTTTCAAAATTAATGAAAAATATATTTTATGCATCCAGAATTAAAGTTTATAGTATATACTTATTATTTCCCTTCTTAAATCTATTATCATAGAGAATCTGTCTTTAAAACCAAATACCCATTGTATATTAATAGGCAGAAGCCAAAAACACTTTATAAATAAAAAATTTTAATTATATTTTGATGTTTATTTCCTTTACTTCTTCAAAATCTGATTTAAAAAGCACACAAAAATAATAAAAAGCCAGCTGACTCCAGATTAATCTCTTAGCTTATGAAGTGAAAATTATTTACCCATAAATCAATAATATGACTATCTCTTATGGCTTCCTAATAAGAAAAAAGGAAGAAAGAATTCTCAATTTTATTCCACTTGAAATTAAGTGGTTATTCTTCCCATTTAATTGTTGTTGCTATTCTGAACTAAATTTCATCCTACGTGGAATAATAGAGTATTTTATTTTTCTGACTAAAATATATTTTTCTTCTAGGTAATAATTTTGGTAACCTGGATTTAAATAAATAAGTAAATAAATTTAATTAAGTACTCAATATGTCTACAACAATTGAATTATTTGAATTTATTTTATATATTTGGAAGATTTAATATAAGCATCACATACACAGAGATCAGATTAAGTCTTGCCAGTTTTCATGTCTTTATTTTCTTCATGATCAATCGTGTAGTTCACGGAATAAATTTCAATTCATATCAGCAATGAAAGAGGTCAAACTGTCAGCTATATAAATCCAGTGAGTGAGGTTAACTAAGTCATTAAAAATAAATGCTGAAGTGTTTATTTTTCTGTCTGCTCCACCACCAGATAATTCTTGTTCTTACTTTACCTGTTTTATTACCAATTTTTTCGGAAACCAAAAGTTATAAATAATTTTTAAAGAAAAAACAAATAAGAAAACTCAACTGCTAACTGTAGTGTTTATGGATATAGCAAAATGAGCTGAGGGGTGATAGGACATCTTACATAAGGAAACAAAAATGCCTTTATTGGCATACATACACACTTATTAAAAAATAAAGCTGACGGGCTCCATATATTATCTCATAATTAATTTTGTACTTCAATATCTATACAGAGCTCAAATAGTTCTTGAATGATTGTAAATGTCAACAGTTATTTAAATACAAAATGGTTATTAAAGATACAAGAGTACTAGATCTCAATTTCATGCCATAAATATCTTTGAATTATAAAATTGTGCCCTTGAACTGTATCTTAGAGATTATAGTGAAATATTAATTCTACAGAAGAGGCGTCTACTATACAGAGGAAATAAGTTACTGATCTTTGTGATAAGTGATACTTTGACATCTAAGTAGTCCGTAACTTTAAACAAATATTTAATGGAAAAAATCGATTTCTTAAAGATATAGCATTTGTGTTACATAGAATTTTTTTATTGTGTCTACTGCCTCTGTCCCCACATTCTAATATTTTTTTCTCCAATATTTGTGTGGCCACTTGTTGCTCATCAAACAACTTTATGCTGCTTCCACTTTTAAGATGCAGATCATTGAAAGATGTCAAGATGGATGTCATTGGAAGATGTCTGCTCCTCTGAGTCACTCCATGGAGCAGGCCCTAGGGAGTCACCCAGCTCTCTTCAGATTTTGCAAGAGCCAAAACTACAAATGCTATATTTCTGTGGTGTGCTTATTAAATAGATAATAATGCACAACTTATGCCATCTGGACTAATACATTCTACAAAGTCTTCCCACTAACTTTCTACTCTTTTGAGTTTCTATATTATTATCTACTGGCCTTTCACCCTCTAACAAACATCTTCCTATTGTAGTTCACTTTGCTATTTTCAATGTTACCCAATCTCACCCACCTTCCGTTTATCAATTTCTTCTCAAAAGGCTTTTTGTTTTATTGAAATGTTTCTATTCAAACATATCTTGAAATTATAAAATCTGTTTCATCCTCTTTACCTTGCAAGACCACTTGAGCACTTTCAATAATGACAATTGTTAGCTTCATCATATGGCATCTGTTTGAATTGCTGTTTTGGTGTCTATAGGTACTCCATCTTCGTCCTTTTAACATAGAAATGCAGGCCTTTCCTCAAAGACGTGATATCAGCTTTCCTTTCTCTCTTTCTTTGTAAATATGATACATTTCTGTTATTATATCTATAGCTTTATTCTCTTGAGTTTTAAATCCACATTTAAAGTAAAATGTGAAAAGCTTCGCTAGAATATTTGACCATTGTCTCAAACTCAAATGCTGACACTAGCTTTATCATTTTTTCTACCACTTTTTTAAAAAACCTGTGTTTTGAAGGAATTGGCATCTATGAAGTCATGTAGAGTATAGAATCAAAATAAGTTACATCAACTTCTTCTTCTCTTTTGACCTCCATATGCCATCAGTAGCCCACGCCCCATTTGTTCTCCTTCCATATTATCTCTTACTCTGTCAGTTTCAGCTTTCTCCAATCCCACTCAGCCAAGGCACTGGTAGTAGCTCCATCTAGATCATGAAAGTTTGAACTAAAGTAGGGAATAATATTAGATATAAGAGCTGGTACATTTTAAAGTAGTTATGATCCCATAAATTCAGAACATATCGAATCTGGATAATGCCCCAATCACCAGAAAACCATGGTCTTCACCAACCTCCTTGGGTTTGTACAAACTTTTTGATAGAATTTATGTTTTACTTTTCTGAGTAGAAAACTAATTTTTTACAAGATTATTCACTAAGGTCTAAAACCTCTTTCCAGCTCCTTCAATCCTCTCTGCCTGGTGAAGGAAAGCATAGGTTGATTTTGTTCTTTATTTTGCTAGCTGTTGGCATTCTAATTCAAATGGAGGCCTTACTCTGTTCACCTCACTGAATTAAAAAAATAACTGTCCTGTTTGTGTGTGTGTGTGTGTGTGCCATTATTTTTCAGAGCTTAATCATCTCTCACAGAGGGTGCAACAATAACTTCTTAGTTTCATATTTTACCAATTGAAATTTAATACTACCAGCTACAGTATCTTTAAAGCTTGTGGTTGTATCTTTCCTGTAATTCACACTACAACTTAGATCCTTAATATAATATTTATGTAATCAATATAATAGTTAAGAGACTTCCCACTTTGTCTCAGACCTAAATTCTAAATTACATATGTAGATATATGTAAAATTATATATGCATTCTTTCTTTCAGTTTTACATATAAAAGGATGACTACACCATATAATTTATTATAAAGGCCGAAACTACTGAGAGAGACAACAAGTAAAAGATAGAGACAATAAAGAGAAATTAACTGTTTTCTTTTTTTAGCTTTTATTTTAGGTTTTGGGGGAACACGTGCCAATTTGTTACATGGGTAAATTGTGTGTTACAGTGTTTTGGTGTACAGATTATTTCATCACCCAGGTAATAAGCACAGTACCCAATAGGTAGTTTTGCAATCTTCTCTCAGCTCCCACCTTTCACCTCAAGTAGGTCCTGGTGTCTGTTGTTCCCTTCTCAGTACCCATGTGTACTCAGTGTTTAGTTCCCACTTATAACTGATGGTATTTGCTTTTCTGTCCCTGCATTCATTCACTTAGGATAATGGCCCCCAGCTCCATCCACATTGCTGCAAAGGACATGTTCTTGTTCATTTTTATAGCTGCATAGTATTCCGTGATGTATATGTACCATATTTTCTTTATCCAGATTACCATTGATGGGCATTCAGTTTGATTACATGCCTTTGTTATTGTAAATAGTGCTAAGATGAACATAAGTGTGCTTGTGTCTTTATGGTAGAACACATACATCAAATGTTTTCTAGGCAAACTGGGATATATAGTCAGCCTGACACATAGCTTTTATCTTGTCTTGCAGTGGAATAATTCTCATTTGAATACTATTTATTCTTCGAATTCTAATGCAAATATTACTTTCCTTCTATTTTTTTCATCCTCTAAGCATTAATTCATTAAGTAGACTTTTTCAGGTTGCAAATAACAGTCACTAAACTGAAATCAATTTATTGCCAAATCCTCAGATGAAACTAGACTCAGGCGTGCATGACTGGATTGTGGACCCCATCACCAAGCTGTAGCCTCTTTCTGTTTTACTGTGGATTTTTTTTTTTTTAATGCGGCAAGTGGAGGAGGAATATGGTGTCAGAGCAGAATTAGCTAATGTTATCATAAATAGAAATCCAGGAGAAAAGAAGGATGATCCTTCTCTCAACATCACTATAAAACGCTGCAAGGAAGGGATTTTACTGACTTGGCTTTGCCCTTCATTATTTCCAGTCTAATTACAGTGGCCTGGAGGCTTGAGTTATGTTTCCACCCTCGTATACAGAAGGACAGGGTCTCACCATAATTGACATCCATCAGAGCTACACCCCACAAAGGCTTTCACCAGAAAAAGGGAAAGAAATTTTAGACAAACAAAATAAAAGGAGCTCACTGAAGCAAAGAGTTATGTGGTCGTAACAAAGACATCTTTGTGCTTAGATGTGTGTCTGAATCTTCACTCTATAATTTGCCAGCCACCTCTCTCATCTTTAACTTTCTTATCTATAAAGTCCATTGTTTGGGAGATATGAGATCATTTCTGTAAACAACTTACATGGTTGCTCTCAGAGTTTAAGCACTTCATAATTACTGACATCAGTATCACTGCTTCCTCTTTTCTCTTCGTGTCTCATTGATTGTATTGTGCTTTCTCCTTTTTAATAAAAGTGTCTTTTATCTATACATGTCTTATGTCTTTCTTTAGACTCTAAGTTCGCTGCAGTCTATGTCCCTATCTTCTTTGTCTTCTTATCCCCGCAATACCTAGCATGACACCCCAAACAAATGAAGCACTTTGTCTGTATCTCTTGATCGTACGGTAATTTGTGTTTTCGTATAGCAGACATTGCAGGTGTTCATCTTTACCCAGAGCTCCTTAAAGCAAAGCTCTTGCCTCATTCTTTTTATGTCTCAAAATAGTTCAGGCAGTGTTTTCCACACCGTAAATATATAACACACTTTTGAATGAACTCAGTGGAAAATCTGATGGATGTAACATTGCGGGTGATCCAATGATCATGTGGCCTCTTTCTACTGTAGCCTTGTCAGAGCATGCCTCATCTATGTTTACATAGGGTGTATCCTGTCTAACAGCCTCTGGTGTGTGGCTATTGGTTCCACGCCCTCTAGATGACATTAGCATGCCCTTGAGAATGCAAGAAAGCTTTATGTTAAGATATCACAAATCTAAGGTCATTTAAGTAATTTTTTTAAACTACTATATGTTTGAATTTTTAGTTAGGGAAATTTTTAGAAGAATTTTCACATTTCTAAAGCCTCCTGCTTTCTGTTCCCAAACCATAAAGCTGCTAACACTCTTCTAATTTTGATTTGTTTAAAGGGAAAAAAAAGGGGGTGAAGAGTTCATGCCGTCATTTTTATATGCCACAAATAAAATAGCTCTGCTTCTCTTTCGGCACATGCAGAAGTATGAAAAGCCTCTCAGATTCCTGACAGAACTGTCATTGTTTACCATTAGCACTGTCATATTTGTGTGACTTGTCATTCTCTACAGCGGAGCACGGGCTGGCACGGGGCCTGATGCTGACTTGCACAAGGGAAGCCTCCTGTCTCTGACTTCCCCAGGATAATTCCTGGGGAAAGTGTGCTCCCTAGTGTTAAGAGCGGTTTAATGGCTGGAGGGTTTCAGCTGGCTGACCAGGCAGAGACGGAGGGTGAATCACCTCTCAGCACTCTCCACTTAAACTTTGTGTGGTCGTCGGGTGGTCAAACCTTCTAACTAGTTGTATTGCAGATTTGGCATTCCAGTGCAAACAAATATAGAAAAACAATTTTCACATGCTTTCCAGAGATCACCTGGATATCAGATCACTTGATTTTCAAGTAAGTCGACACCTTTGTGGAAATCATTAATTATCCTGTTTATGACCAAAAAATAAAATTCCAATTTCTTTTCTTCATTTCTTACCTGCCTTAAAATTGTATCCAAAGTGTGGAAGTAAAAGATTCTTTTTTCTGTTTATTTTTCATTTGAAATCAATATTTTCCTTTTCATGCATTACAACTTTTTATAAATAATTTATTTTACTTTCATCAAAATGAAACAGGTAACAATTGATAAAGAAATTAACCTCTAAGAGGAAAAAATTAGGTGTATACCCCACTATTTTTCTAGTTAATAGCTATTTAATTCAAGTATTTTCATTTGAGGATTTGTTTTGCTAGAATACCTACAGAATACAGCTCCTAGAAGTAAATTTTTGTTTTATTTTTTATTTCTAAAAAAGTCTGCCTAATGTTTTGATTTTTTAAAATTAAAAAAAAGTGTTGGAGTTTTTTAATGCACCTGCATATATGCATTTTACTTACAGAGCAGTTTGATGATAGAGGACCAGTTTAACATGTCTAAAATACACACTTTAACATTACCTTGCTAGTATTGGTACCTCAAAAACAAATACAATCCAAAACAATCTTAATAAATGTGCTAGAAACATATATTTTAATATTATTGTTGGTCAGTTGTTAAGTAGTTTAATGATTTGATAGTCATTATGTAAAATGTCAGTTGTGACAAACATTACTATGCCTCAAGATTCTTTAGTAATGTTTCTTTCAGAATATGCACTATACCTTACTTCATGAAATATGAAAATAAATGTTACTTTAAGTACTTTTGAATGAATATTAGAAATATTATTATTATAAAATTAGGGTAAAAATACTCCATTCTACGTTAAATAAATGTTTTCTAGGGATCTAGTATAACTCCTGCTATCCAAAGAATCTGAGGATATTAAATAGCATCGAGAATAGTCTGATGTTTTGGAGAACCGTGTGTTGAAAATTATAGAAGTTGGAACAACGCTGGAATAAGAATATTTTACTGAGTTTTTATGATAAATCCTACTTTGCACAAGGACCCTGGAAAAAGATAGGATAAATAAATACGTATGAAATTTTCTACACTTAAAACTGAATATGGCAAAAAGACAAAAATGAATAACATTTACTTGGTAAATACTAGAATAGGATACTAGAAGAGTGCCTACAATTTCCATCCTTAACTTTCAGAGTTATTCATTTTGTTATTGGTAAAGCTTCTCCAGTCTTAGGGATCTGCAATACCATCTCAATACTTCTTACACAACCTATGTATTTCACAACAGTGTGAGTATATATTAGGTGAAAATAACCAATTTTTTGAGATAGAATCATAATCCTGTTTTAGATATCAAAGTAGGGTAACTTTTGCATTTAGAACTTTGCTAGACCCTTGTCTTTGTACAAGAAGGTATAGAATCAGATGATTTTTTAGCCAAAGCTCTCAGTTGTAGGGATCTATGACGTGTAAGTTAAAGTTTAAAATAAGGGAAATATATAGAAAATACTATAATTAGTGAATAAAATATTTGTTCATTTCCAAAAGATGCAAATTATGTTACTTGCAACCAGTGTTTGGCCCCTTGTTCCCACCTTCTTCTAAACATGTTGCTTCAGTACGTTGATTGGTGAGGACACTTAAAAATTAGACTTTATAGAAATAGGTTTTTCTTGTTTAAATATGTAGTTCTTTTGGTATCATATATTTAGCCTCTTTCTAAAATTTATTTGTTGATACTGAAGGGAGAAATAGGGAGTTATTAATCAACAGGCATTAATTTTAGTCAAGCAAAATAAATAAGCTGTAGCGATCAGCTCTGTAACATTGCATCTACAGTCAACAATTATATGTTGTCTACTTAAAAATGTGTTAGATCTCATAGTAACTGTTCTTGCCACAATCAAGTAAAAATTCTGAAAGAATAAGTGAACAAATAAATAATACAAATAAATACAATATTGTAGTTTTGGGCACTTAATACATGACAGCCTTATTTCTCTTTTTCTTTTTTTTTTTTTTTTTTTTTGAGACGGAGTCTCACTCTTTCACCCAGGCCGGAGTGCAGTGGTGCCATCTCAGCTCACTGCAAGCCCCGCCTCCTGGGTTCACACCCTTCTCTTGCCTCAGCCTCCCGAGTAGCTGGGACTACAGGCGCCCGCCACCACACCCGGCTAATTTTTTGTATTCTTAGTAGAGACAGGGTTTCACCATGTTAGCCAGGATGGTCTCGATCTCCTGACCACGTGATCCGCCTGCCTCGGCCTCCCAAAGTGCTGGGATTACAGGTGTGAGCCACCACGCCTGGCCAACAGCCTTATTTCTCAATTAGAGATCATCACAAGTTAGACAGATGATGATAATCACAAAAGTTAGACTTTTTTATTACCAACAAAGTCTATGTTGGAGAAGGTGAGTTTTCCAACACCCACCCTAAGAATTAGATACTTTCCTTTAAATTTACATAATGGAAAAACAGAGAGAATGAGCATGATCTGTAGCTAGGCAGATATGAAAGAAATGAAGAAGAGAAAGACTTAACTGAGCAGTCCAAGTGCCTCTCACAAACTCCAAACTCACCAATGAGACACGTCATTTCTCCTCTGTGAGAAGAAATAAGTGAAGCACAGCAGAAAGCTGCCAGGGATGTTGCTCTAATTGAGCTCCCTCTATGTAAAAGCAAAGGAAAGAAGCATTCCCATTCCCACTTGCTCAACAAAAAATAACTTTCCCAACCTATCATTGAAATGACTGGCCGGGCACGGTGGCTCACAGCACTTTGGGAGGCCGAGGCAGGCGGATCACCTGAGGACGGGAGTTCGAGACCATCCTGACCAACAGGGAGAAACCCTGTCTCTACTAAAAATATGAAATTAGCCGGGCGTGGAGGCGCATGCCTGTAATCCCAGCTACTCGGAAGGCTGAGGCAAGAGAATTGCTTGAACCCGGGAGGTGGAGGTTGCGGTGAGCTGAGATTGCGCCACTGCACTCCAGCCTGAGCAACACAGCAAGACTCCATCTCAAAAAAAGAAAAGAAAGAAAATACTTAGATTTTCTTGAAACCACTGAACCTTATATTTAAGTGTAATCAGAGATGTTATCTCACAATTTCTTTTGCTCTAGAAAATTGCACAAATATTAATGTGAACTATTTCAATTCTGTAAGAAAACCAGGGAGGACTTATACTTGCCAAAGATAGTATTCTAAAACAAATTAACTACTTGAATATTAGAGAGCTACTTTGATTCTGATGGCCTTATGGAATTGTAAGAAAATTTAAATAGCATAATATGCAAGTAAAATAGAATTGGTTTCTTTGTGTTCTGATTTCAACTTCATTTTTTAAATGCAGTATTTGATCTTTACATTAATTTTTTTCTAGAAATGAAGTGAAATTAATGTTTTCATTTGCATAAGTATCTACAATGCCGTATGAAAATATATGATATCTTTTTTATCCAATATTTCAAATGACATACATTACAATTTAGCTATAGATATTAAATCACATTAAAATCTACACAATAATACCAACAATCAGTCTACATTTTATATCATATCCACAGAATACCATAAATATTTTTGTTGAAAGTGAAGCTGAAACTGCTTAAATATTTTCTGTCTGTGAAAGATAGCTCTTAGAATTAAGCAGTAGTCTATGCTACAGACACAGATCAATTGGCTCCACCTGTGAAGGAGAGACAAGATGCAGATTATGAACAAGGCTGCACATGTCACTTTTCAAATTTGAGAGGATACAACACTGGAAGGTATAAACAATGTAATAGTTGATGACAAAATTGAGATTCAGGTTATCTCAAAAGACTGGAATGCTGGGTGAATACCAAGAACATGGAATCTGATAAAAACTAATCTCAAGTCATGCTTTAGATTAAAAAAAAAAAGAGAGAGAGAGAAAGAAATGTAAAGTAGTAAATACTGCAGATAGTAGTTTGTGGTTATCAGACCTGACTTGGCTGTAACTCAATAATCACCAACAGTGCCAAGAAGCTGCTAAAAAGAAAAGCATATGTTGCCTTAATAAAAGTTGAGTGTACATAAATGTGAAAAGCATAGCCTTTTCTTGGAATGTTAAGTATAAATATCTGAATACTGGGCTTGATATGTCAACAGGACATTGATGGATAAAAATAGAATTTTATATAAAAAACAACTGGACATATTAGATTGTTAACTTGGAAGAAAGACCATATTCAAAGAAGAAAACATAGTGACTAATTTCAAACATTTAAAGGCTTCCCTGTGGAAACAAAGGAATATCTTTGTTCTAACACTTCAAAGGACGGGGTTAAAAAATAGACTCACCACAAAGTAAATGCACAATTGACAATCGTGAATGAATTAAAAACCAAACAAAATATTTTGTCAGCTTTCTAGCTATGAAACTAAGAAACAGGCTTCCTACTAAGGTAATGAATGTAATTCACAGAGAGCATTCACGTATAAGTTTCATTCATGTTTCACATTTCATTGATTTGATCAATGGGTTATTCTAATACGCTCCCTTATTTCTTCTGAGATTCTATTCACTTTGATAATCATTTCATTTTTCATTGAAAATTAGCTCTATATGAATTCATGTTTATTTCAATTTCTTGAAGAGTCTTAAGGAGCTTGCTTAATATTGAAAAAATAATTAACTCTCCAATAAAAGATTCTTAGGGATTAGTAATTTTACAACAGCTAAGATCAATTAATTAGCAATCTAGTATTTTTATTATAAAACATGCACAGTCAAGAAAAAGAGATGTTCCCTTCTCACCCACCACATTTATGCCACCGCATGGGGTGATACATTTCATGTGGAAATCTCTTGATTTGGGTGTGTGTTTCGGGGTAGGGGTTACAGCCAAAATGGCAAAAATTCTTAAAATCTTTGACCACCATGGTTTTCTTCTCATGAGCCACAGTTGACCAACAGTTCATTTGCAATGTTTCTTTACAATTTCTCTTTTCTTCAAGGTATAGTATTCTGTTATAACAAAGGTTATGAGGGCAAGCTTCCATTTCTCTCTTCGTTACGAGAATAAATTCTCTCCACCTTTGGTAAAAATGCACACAGACAGCAGCAAAGGAGGAAGAATTTAAAGCTAGAAAGATAAAGAGTATGTTTATACATTTGGCATAAAATCTTTTAAGATTCTTAAACTGTTAATACTTAAATATTCATAATGGATTACACTATTTCTGCAGTGATGCTAATTGGTTATTAAGATGGCTTAAACCATTGATTTGAATGTGCTAAGTTTGAAGTTTTTTTGGACATCCTGAAACTGCCTAAGGTGAAAAGGGCTCAGGTGTACATAATTTATGAATTGATTATCATACTGTCCAGAAAAGCTTATACAGCCTCCAGGTTATTTGGGTGCTACCATATCAAGTGCGCCTTATTTAAATGCATCAGCTTTCTATTTCCAGGTTCATGGTTTGCCATCCCGTATGAAATACTTCAAATTAAATAACAACAACGGAATAAGGAAAGTAAAATGGATAATAATAAGGGAACAAACAATAATACGCTTAACTTCCAGGTCAAAATAATTTTGCAAAATCTTTCATATTGAAAAGAAAAAAATCTGTAAGTGATTAAAAATATTAATACCCTTGCTAAAATAAAAGTAATGGTAAGCATAATAACTAATCTTTAAACTTTTTCTCTACGAAAGTACTAATTAGCATAACAAGATGATATATTTATCCTGAGAAATAAGCTGAAATAGATTAACAAACTTAAGAGTCAAAAGTTTTGCCTTTGTGAAGACTCAGTAATTCAGCTTAAACTTAATTCCCGTTGTGGAACAGAAAAGAAACATTTTTATTTTCTTTCCAGCTCCTTAATTTGCCACTGCTTATACATTTTTCTTAGAATCTCCTCAATAAAAAAATTGAACTATCATGGAAATATGAAATAACTGTCACATTGTATGCTTCTGCTCACTGAACTATGGGATTAAGATCAGAAAATATTGCTAAAGTACACGGAAGTGGTACTAATAGTTTAAACTCCATTGACACGTCAATGCTGAGAATGTTTCTCTAAGAGCCTAAAACTGCCTGGAAACTGTATAAGGAAGAAAATGTGAGGCTCTATAAAGTCAGAATTTGCAATTTCTCTTACGGCATATGAATCAATAAATGCTGCAATGAGGGCCAACAGAATAATTTTGGCTTACCTTGCAACTCCTTGTTCCCCTACTTTTTATTTTTATTTATCATGGGGCTTATCATTTGATTTATAAAATTAACATACCTTTGATAAACTGTGTCTAGAGCAATGTCCATTAATATCGGTAAAGCAACAACTTAGTTACATGGTTTAAGTGAGGCATTTTTTCAAAAGAGAGAAGCATATATTTATACATAAGATTGCACCTAAAATTTAATTACCAGTACTACTCATTAGTTACATTAAGGAAATCTCTTTGTGGCTGACATCTATGGGTGTTACCCACTTTATTTGCATTCTTCTCTTCCTTTCTAAGAGAAGCCCCATTTTGTTAACAACGGCAATGTGTCCAGTCAACGTGACTCACCTCCTTCTGGACTTGCTTAAGGCTGGGAATAATTATGTGATGCAATTTTGGCCAGTGCGATGTCAGTGCGAGTTAACACGGTGGAGTCACTAGTAGGCTATTTCTTCTTGAGAAAAACAGTGTCAGCTACTGTACACCTTCATGTTGCTCCTCTTCCCTTTTTACTGCATGTTATGATGGCAGAAACCTGGAGATGGCAGAAAACCTGACAGCCATGTGGTAGCTATGAAGACAAAATGCCCTTTGAGGTTATGTTAGGGCTGAAAGTGAGAAGGAGGCTGAGTCCACAGTCACTTTTATGTGAGCGGCTCTTCATGCTCTGAACATTCTTCGTCTTTCTTGATAACTTAGAGGTGCTGGGGAAATGCTTTCTGGTTAAGTCATGATCCTGAAAGGTTTTGTCTTTTACGAACAAAAATTTAGGCTATTTCAGCATTTTTTTCTCTGACTGTGGATACAGAATCACTCATCTGAAAACCTGAAATCCAAAATTTGACACTTTTTGGGCTCTGATATGATGTCATAGTGGAAAATTTCAAACCTGACCTCCTGTGAATAGTAGCAATCCAAATGCATTCAAAACATTGTTTCATACACAAACATCTTTAAAATATTGCATAAAATTACCGTCAGGCCATGTGTATAAGGTGTAAATGAAACACAAATAAATAAACATTTCTGGTCCTAAGAATTTCAGATAAGGGATACCTAACCTGTAAGTAGATAATTTGTGTGTTGGGAATGATACTTTGTTTAAAGCCATTGGGGAGAATTGTCAGGAAGCAATTGAAAGTACATAAAATAATAGTACTACCCTAAAATAATAATAAAGTAATTTCTTATGGACAGCACTACTGCTACTGCCTAGAAGTGTTAAAAATCTGAAAAATATTGATGAACCAATCAAATGTTATGACAAAAACCAAGGGATGAGAGTTAAAACAAGAGGAAGGAAGACTACATATATTAGAAAACTTTGTTGGATGGTATAACTCATTTTTTAGTTATATGTATAATTGAAGTATTTTTAGAAATAAATGAAATGTCTAGTATTTCAAATAACATTTAAGTAATACAGTATAAAGATCATGGGTATATCAGTAACCCATATAAGGACCAGGCACAATGGCTCATTCCTGTAATCCCAGCACTTTGGGTGGCCGAAGCAAGCAGATCATCTGAGGTCAGGGGTTTGAGACCAGCCTGGCCAGCATGACGAAACCCCGTCTTTACTGAAAATATAAAAATTAGCTGGGCATGGTGGTGCTTGCCTATAATCCCAGCTACTTGGGAGGCTGAGGCAGGAGAATCGCTTGAACCCAGGTGGCAGAGGTTGCAGTCAGCCGAGATCACACCACTGCACTCCAGCCTGGGCAACAGAGTGAGACTCTGTCGAAAAAAATAAAAATAAAAATAAATAATGGTCAGCTTTATTTGAAATACATTTATTTTATTAATACATTCACTCATGAATTTCATTAGCATGATTTTGCATCTTGTGCAAAACAAAAATTCACATTTCACACCCTTATAATTGGTGCATTATTTGTCACCCAAGCAGTGAATGTTACCTACTCTACAGCAAGCATTGTCAGATGCCAACAATTTAGAAAAATGAACAAAAAATGTTTCTGCCTACAGTAGCTCACATCCTAGAAGAGAAGGTGAGCAAGTAACACTGAGCAAGTGGCAGAATTCTTTTAGAAGGAGACTGTCTTTCATTATATAGTACATCTTGCTTGATTGGTCGTTGTGGTTGGGTATCATGAAAATGCTACCTGACAAAGAGACGCACTTTGCCATGTAGGAAAAATAATAAATTGGAATGATATGGGATGAATGCACTGAGACTGACAGAACAAAGAAGGAAGAACTAAGCAGTGTGGTACAGTGCTCAGCCCTGACCATTGAGAAGTGAGCAAAAACAGAAATGTCTCACATTTCAATTTAAAGGCTTCCCTGATGTGTAATTGACAGCCATTCTTCCCCAGTTTCCTCTGGCACCTTTGTTCCTTAACTTAAGTGGCCATGAGAATCACTTGTAGGACACATAGAAACAGATTTAGGGACTCAACATTGAGAGTGTCTGATACAGAATGTGTGAGGAAGAGACAATGATTTGCATTATTTATTTATTTATTTTTTTAGACAGAGTGTTGCTCTGTCACCCAGGCTGGAGTGCAGTGGTGCCATCTCGGCTCAGTGAAACCTCCACCTCCCTGGTTTGGGCAGTTCCCTTGCCTCAGCCTCCCGTGTAGCTAGGATTACAGGCGCATGCCACCAAGCCCGGCTTTTTTTTTTTTTTTTGGTATGTTTAGTAGAGACAGGGTTTCACTGTGTTAGCCAGGATGGTCTCGATCTCCTGACCTCATGACCATCTGCCTCGGCTTCCCAAAGTGTTGGGCTTACAGGCGTGAGCCACTGCACCTGGCCTATGATTTGCATTTCTAACATGTTCTCTTGTAATTGATTCTGCTGATCCAGGGAGCATGCTAATCAAGAATAACCTTAGATCAATGCAAGAATGTTTTGACATATGAAAACCAATAAATGGGATTCACCACATAAACAGAATTGAAAACATATGATCACCTCAATAGGCACAGGAAAAGTATTTTATAAAATCCAATGTACCTTTCTGATAAAACTCTCAACACACTAGGCATCAAACGAAAATATCTCAACATAAAAGAGCCCTCTATGACAAAACTACAGCCAACATCATACCGAATGGGAAAAAGTTGGAAGCATTTCCATTATGAACTTGAACAAGACAAGAATGTCCACTGTCACTATTCTTATTCAATGTAGTATTGGATGTCCTAGTCAGGGCAATCAGGTAAGAGAAAGAACTACAAGGAATCCAAATAGAAGAAGAGGAAGTCAGATTAACTCTGTTCACCAATGGTATAATTTTATACTTAGAAAACCCTGAAGACTCCTTCAAAAGACTCCTAGACTTGATAAATGTCTTAAGTAGACTTTCAGGATACAAAATTAATGTACAAAATCAGTAGTATTTCCATAAACCAATAGTGTTCAACCTGAGAAGCAAATCAAGAATCCAATTCCATCTGCAGAAGCTACAAATAAAATACCTACAAATACATCTAACCAAGGAGGTGAAAGATCTTTACAAGGAAAACTACAAAACACTGATGAAAGAAATTATAGATGTCACCAAGAAATGGAAAAACATTCCATGCTCATAGATTGGAAAAGTCAATGAGTATTCACGCTGTCCAAAGCAATCTACAGATTCTATTCAATGCCTATAAAATTACCAATACAATTTTTTACAGAATCAGAAAAAAATTCTAAAATTCATACGGAACCAAAATAGGCCCTAGTAGCCAAGGCAATCCTAAGAAAAAGTAATAAACCTGGAGGTATCTGATATGGTTTAGAGATCTGTATCCCCATCTATATCTCACCTGGAATTGTAATCCTCAGTGTTGGAGGTAGGGCTTGATGGGAGGTGATTTGATTATGGGATGAATTTTCCTCTTGGTACCAAGTTGAGACTAAGTTCTAACAAGATCTGGTTTGATCTATTTAAAATTGTGTAGGGCCCCCCCATTGCCCCCCACAACACACAAGAACATGAGAGAGATGATTTATGATATCTGGCAGAAGAAATTTCTAAACTGCGAAGCTTCAAGATTTGGCCTATGCTTATATGTGTGGGCAAGGAAATTACATAAAACTGAAACTTATATTTAAGGAGGAACAAGAGTTCAAAAGTTTGGAAAATTTGCAGTCCAGCAATTTGATAGAAAAGAAAAACTCATTTTCAGGTGAGGAATGGGGCTGCAGAAAAGTTGCATAACTAAACGGAAGACAAATGCTGATAGCCAAGACGATGAGAAAAATGCCTTAAAGGCATTTCAGAGGCTTTTGAGACAGCCCCTTTCATCACAAGCCTGGAGGCCTAGGAGGAAAGAATGGTTTCCTGGGCCAAGCTCAGGGCCCTACCACTCTACAAAACCTAGGGATACCGTTCACTGCATCTCAGCCACTCCAGCTCCACCTGTGGCTAAAAGGGCCCTAGATACAGCTCAGGCCACTGCTTCAGAGAGTGAAAACCATAAGCCTTGGTGGTTTCCATGTGGTGGTAAGCCTGCAAGTGCACAGAGTGCAAGAGTTGAGGCTTGGGAGCCTTCACCTATATTTCAGAGAATGCATGGAAAAGCTTGGATGTTCAAGCAAAAGCCTGCTGCAGGGGCGAAGCCCTCATGGAGACCCTTTACCAGAGCAGTGCAGAGAGATGTGGGGTTTAAGCCCCCACAGAGAGTCTCTGCTGGGACATTACACAGTGGATCTGTGAGAAGAGGGCTACTGTCCTCCAGACTCCAGAATGGCAGATCTGACAGCTTGCACCATGCACCTGTAAAATCTGCTGACAGTCAGTGCCAGCCAATAAAAGCAACCATGGAGGCTCTACCCAGCAAAACCTCAGGGAAAGGGTTTCCCAAAACCTTGTGTGCCCACCGTTTGCACTGGCATGCCCTAGATGTAAGACATGGAATCAAAGGATATTATTGTGGAGCTTTAAGGTTTAATGGCTGTCCTGCTGGCTTTCAGACTTGTGTGGGACTGGTAGCCCCTTTTGGCTGATTTATCCTTTCTGGAAAATGTGTATTTACCCAATGCTTGTACCCACATTGTATCTCAGAAGTACCTGGCTTACTTTTTTTTAACAGACTCATAGGCAGAAGAGATTAGCCTGTCTCAGATGAGACTTTGGACTTTGAACTTTTGAGTTAATGTTGGAATAAGTTAAGACTTTGGGAAACTGTTGAGAAGGATAATTGTATTTTGCAATGTGAGAAGGACATGAGATTTGGGAGGGGACAGGAGTAGGATGATATAGTTTGTATCTTTGACCCTACCCAAATCTTATGTCAAATTGTAATCCTCAATCTTGGAGGTGGGGCCTGGTGGGATGTAATTGGCACCCACCAGATAATGGCAGAAATTTCATTCTTGGTATTGTGTTGAGATAGCGAGTGAGTTCTCACAAGAACTGGTTTTTAAAAGTGTGTAGCACCTGTGCCCCCTTCCTCCTGCTCCAGCCATGTAAAATATACTTGCTTCTCCTTTGCCTTCAACTATGATTGAAAGTTTCTTGAGGCCTCTCCAGAGGTCATTATACTTTCCCTACAGCCTGCAAAATCACGAGCCAATTAAACCCTTTTTTCTTTATAAATTACTCAGTCTCGGGTATTTCTTTATAGCAAGGCAAGAAGGGAGTAATATAACATCCCATTACCTGGCTTCAAACTATACTACAAGGCTATAGTAACCAAAACAACATTGTATTGGTACAAAGATAGACACACAGACCAACGGAAAAGAATAAAGAACCCAGAAATAAAGCCACACTCCTACAATCAATTGATATTTGACAAAGCTGACGAAAACAAATAATGAAAAAAAGACACCCTATTCAATAAGTAGTGCTGAGAAAACTGGCTAGCCATATGCAGAAGAATGAAACTAGCCCCCCCCCTTTACCATGTACAAAAATTAACCAAATATGGATTAAAGACTTAAATATAAGACCACAAAGTGTAAAAATCCTAGAAGAAAACCTAGGAGAAACTCTTCTGGACATTGACCTAGGCGAATAATTTACGACTAAGACCTCAAAAGCAAATGTAACAAAAACAAAAATTGACAGTTGGGATTTAATTAAACAAATGAGGCCAGCAAAACAAAAGAAACTATCAACAGAGTAAAAAGACAACCTACAGAATGAGTAGAAGTATTTGCAAACTATGCATCCAAAAAAGGACTCATATCCAGAATCTATAAGGAACTTAAACAATTAAACAAGATAAAAACAACTCAATTGAAAACACAGAGACATGAAGAGACACTTCTCAAAAGAAGGCATATAAATGTCCAGCAAACATATAAAAAAAGCTCAACAAAACCTGTCACCAGACAAATGTAAATTAAAGCCACAGTGAAGTACCATCCCACACCCATCAGAATGGCTCTTATTAAATATCAGAAAATTAGAGATATCAGTGAGGATGAGGAAAAAAGGGAACACTTATGCACCATTGGTGAGAATGTAAATTAGTTCATTTCCTGTGGAAAGCAGTTTGAACATTTTCCAAAGAACTAAAACTAGAACCATTCAACAAAGCAATCCCACTACTGAGCATCTACCCAAAGAAAAGGAGTGTTCTACCAAAATGACATTTGCGTGTGTATGTTTACTGGAGTACTAGCACAACAGCAAAGTCATGGAGTCAACCTAGGTGCCCATCAGTAGTGCATTGGATAAAGAATGTGTACATATACGACATGGAATACTACAAAGCCATAAAAAATAATAAAATCATGTCCTTTGCAGCAACATGGATGCAGTTGAAGATCATTGTTCTAAGTGAGTTAATGCAGAAACAGAAAACCAAATACCACATGTTCTCATTTATAAATGGGTACTAAACAATGGGTACACATGGACATAAAGATGGAAACAATAGACGCTGGGGACTCCAAAAGTTGGGAGTGAGGGAGGGGGTTAATGATTGAAAAACTACCTGTTGAGTAATCTGTGCACTGTTTGGGTGATGGGTTCAATAGAAGCCCAAATCCCACCATTAGGCAATATATACATGTAACAAACCTGCACATGTACCCACTGAATCTAAAAATTTTTTTAAAAAGAATAACCCAAGATCTTGCTAAGCTTTGAAGTCTTTTTGGAGTTTTCCCATTAATTTAAAGTACTTCTTCTTTATTTGAATTTGCCTACCACATATGTGTATAGACAGTCCAAGCACTGCTTAATACATTTCTTTGGAATTCTTGTTTAGCACAAATAACAGAATTTCATTTTTTTAATGGCTGGAAAATATTCCATTGTGTATATATGCAATATTTCTTTTATTTATTCATCCATTGATGGGCTCTCAGGTAGATTTTGTCTCTCTACTGTATATATTGTAAATATGTATATATTAATGCTAAACATATATATATATATGGGCTACACACACACACACACACACACACACACATATATATATAGGTACACAGAGAGAAAGAGAGAGAGATCCTCTTGCACAGTGTTCACCTAACTTAAGGTGACTATCAGAGAATATGAATATATGTTCATACAGACACATGAGTACATATGATAGGTAGTTAAGAAATACTTTATGTTACTTCTTTGATTTCTCCTGAAGCACTTTATTTATAGCCATAAATGCAGTACATCATTAGCAAAATAACTATCTAGTCTAAAAACAAACTAAATAAATGGATATCATAATGAAATATGTTTTACACATTAAAATTAAATTTTTGTTGTTGGTATACACTTTATATATTAAAACAGATAATAAAAAAGTAATTTTCATGCATCATTCTCCTAAACCCTTTGGAATTTTTAATCCTTAAAACCACCCTTTGAGGTAAGTGCTATTATAATGAGCCCGTTTTATAATATGATGACACTGAGGCATGGAATAAGGTAAACATCCTCAGGGCACACATTGGGAAACTAGTAGAACCTAGAATTGAAATTAGGCACTCTGATGTGAGAAAACCTGTTCTAAACTACTCTACACTCTACTGCACTTTGTGAGAAATTATTTCCCCTAAAATCCTGTTTTAAATTAATTCTTTACATTTTAAGACCATAATTTTTAATCCAGGTTAAGTCAGTTTTCTTTTTCCTTTTTTTAAAATTGCTTGAATTTTTTATTTTATTAATTTTATTTTTTTTTTATTTTTTATTTTTTTAAATTATACTTTAAGTTCTAGGGTACATGTGCACAATGTGCAGGTTTGTTACATATGTATACATGTGCCATGTTGGTGTGCTGCACCCATTAACTCATCATTTACATTAGGTATATCTCCTAATGCTATCCATCCCCACTGTTTATTAATTTTGTTGATATGTAATAATTGTACCTATTTATGGGGTACATGTGATATTTTGATACATGCATGCAATGTGTAATGATTAAATCAGTGTAATTGAGATCTACATCACCTCAAATATTTATCATTTTTTTGTGTTCAGAACACTCTGTATCTTCTCTTCTAGAGAAGATTAATACAAAACATCTTTATACCTACAGTTACTCTATTGTACTATGCAACACTAGGACCTGTTTCTTCCATCTAATTTTATATTTGGACCCATTGACCAATGCTTCTTTACTCCCCTTCTGCACTCCCCAAATACACCCTTTCCAGCTTCTGGTAACTATCTTCTACTCTCTACCTCCGTGAAAGGTAGAGAGTAGCTCCCACCTATGAGTGAGAACATGCAGTATTTATCTTTTTATGTGTGACATATTTCACTTAACATAATGTCTTCCAAACTCATCCATGTTGTTGCCAATAACAGAATTTCATTCTTTTTTATGGCCGGAAAAATTTCCATTGTGTATACATGTGAATTTCCTTTATTTATTCATCCGTTGATGAGCTCTTAGATAGATTCTGTCTCTCTATTGTGAATAGTGCCACAATAAAGCCAAGATGATAGCCATTGATAATTTTCTGAGAGCTGAGAGAATGCATGCTCACCAGCATCACGTAGGAGCAATTCGTCACAATCTGTCATTTCTGTCATCATTGTTGCTCCTAAGTTAGTAAGTTCTATCATCTACTAAGTAATCACAACAATGATAATGGTAAATATCATCCAGAAAATTCTTGCAATTGCATTGTCTAATTTAATCTTAATCACACAATGATGTATGAAATATTATTTAGCAGATGAACAAATTGAAGGAGAAAACATCATACTCAAGTTCATATAGCTCCTGCAAACACAATATGGTTAGTGTGGCGATTTCTACAAAATTATCAGCTAAAAAATATGTGTTGAATTAAAAATGAATGAAGTACGATAACTTACAAAATTATGATTTAAATGTAAAACCTACAAAAAGAGTGGGTTGTAGAAACTGATAAACCTGTAACCAATGACCAAAGATGATCTAAATGCTGACTGTATGATGCCAGATAACACGGTGACTTTACCACTTAGAGGTATTTATTGAATAAAATCCCTGAAGAAATAAGTCCACAATTCTGTTCCCTTTTAATATTGGCATACTTTCTACTAGTTAAACACATTCGTTTAATTATTGCAACCTTAAAAATATTAATACTAGAGATTAATATTAAAGATTATTCTGCATAGTGTATTTCAAGAAAGAACACTAAAGACTAAAATGACAATAATGATCACACACTTATAATCACACACTTACAGGATTGAAGGGAATCTGAAAGATCATAGTATTATACATCTTTTCATTTTAACTGTAAATTTCCTCAGCACTGTTCTTAAACATTTTCAGATTTGAGAAATTATTGTCCATCTTTTCACAAATTTAATTATTGATGCCACTGAAATGAATAGCAAAGTCATAATATGTATAAATAAAATAAATAGCTTTCTATGTTCCTACTGTAGTAGACATTAATTATTGGTGCTTAGTATCTGTTGCTCCCTTTCCCTTGGCTAAGCGTCCCTGATTTCAAAATAAGTACTCTTTAACCTAGCCTTACCCTTTTCCCCAAAAAATGCAGACCATGATTATGGTACTTCAAAGACACTGATTGAAGATATTCATCACGATTCAGACCAATACGAGCAAAGAAAATGTGTCTATGGACTTCTGGGGACTTTGAGCTTTGTCTTCTGTTAACACTGCATGAACAGCTCACTCCTGCTAGCTAGTCCCATTTATAAATATGTGGGACTGATAACTGCTGTAAACGGCAGACTGCCAGATAGAGAAGTCAGTTCTCTGAAAGAGAAAACCTTAAAAAATCCCAGGAATCCCTACTATTGACTCCAGCACTAAATTTCAGAAAATGAAAATAGAAATTTTGGTTTCCTTAAGCGAATTTGATTTAGATGATACACATCTGACTTAGTGTGTTCCTGGAAAAAAAAAATAAGATAGTATATGCAATGAAAAAATATTTTCTTAGTTGTGCTAGGTGTATTAAACAACAAGAATTAATTTTTTCACAATTCTGGAGTCTGGATATCTGAGATCAGGGTGGCAGCTCAGTCAGTTTCTGGT
The DNA here is from genome assembly GCF_028885655.2 of Pongo abelii. Classification (NCBI taxonomy): domain Eukaryota; kingdom Metazoa; phylum Chordata; class Mammalia; order Primates; family Hominidae; genus Pongo; species Pongo abelii. The sequence goes on along the minus strand of NC_071999.2, from coordinate 110,074,234 downwards.
GAGGGTCATTTTCCCAGCATGCAGAGGGCTGCCTTTTCTTTTTGCTTGCAGGCAGCCGACATCTTGCTGTGTGCTCACATGACCTCTTCTTTGTTCAGGTAGAGAAAGGGAGGGCAAGCGCTCTGGGGTCTTCTAGGTTTTGGCGGAGATACTTGAGATAGGCTGGTAGGGAAAACAAGGAGCGCTGATCCTATTACAAGAACCCCACATTCAAGACCTCATCTGATGCTCATTTACTCCCAAAGGCTCCATCTCAAAATATCATGCCATCGAAGGTTAGAATATAACATGTGAATTTGAAGTGGGATGGAGCAGAAACATTCAGACTATAACAAACACATTATACGTGAAGAGGCTGATTCTATCTATATAAAACAAAAAATGGGATTCCTCATGACCCATGGACTGAAAAATCCTGACATTTTTCATTTTCTGTACATTTGTTCTTTTTATTCATAATTAGGCAGACGATTTATTGGTTTAAGTTCGTTGAGCATCCAATTGAGATTAAAGATTCCTTGCTTTAGCATTCCTGATAATTTTCAACTTAACTCATTTATACGCTGTTTATGAGACTCACAACTGAATTAACACATCAGTTTTGTCCTTTTTAAAGGATAAAATACGTTGGAAGTATTAAAATGAGCAACTGTATTAAATAGCTAAAAAGAGAATACTACAAAAATTGAACTTCAGGCTGTATTTTTCAGTTGGTATACAGAGTTAAGGGTGATATATATAGAGAGAGATAAGTACTTGTGGACATCAGTAGAAAATTTTATCATACCATAAATACATTGACACTTGGAGGAAAAAGAACAATACCGTAGACTGATGAAAAAGAACCGTAGGGGAAGAAAAAGAGCAGGATTTTATCTACACGATGGCCTTTGCAATTCATTTAGTAAAATATTTATAGTACAAATAATTAAAAGATTCAATAAATATTTGGATATTGAACCTTGTTGATGGAAATTTTATTTTAAGAACTTATCCAATATTTCTCACAGCAAAACTGTAAAAACTCAAATACAGAAGTCCTACTGAATTTTCATACTCTTCAGTTATTCTATTTTAAAATGAAATATATCTTATCATGTAGAATACACCAACATATAAACTTTCCTTTACCTTTCTATTTCCAAGTAAACAAATTTAGAACATTGGTTTATGCAGTTTTGTGACAATATAGTTGTTGAGAAGGAATTAACAGGAAAAAAAATGTTATAGTTATTTTTTTTTTCTTAGACTGGCTATGTGTATTAGTCAGTGTTCTCTAGAGAGACAGAACTAATAAGATAGAGGTAAATATAAAGGAAAGTTTATTAAGAAGTACTGACTCACATGATCACAAGGTGAGGTCCCACAACAGGCCATGTGCAAGCTGAGGAGCAACGAAGCCAGTACAAGTCCCAAAGCTGAAGAACCTGGAGTCCAGTGTTCAAGGGCGGGAAACATCCAGCAGGGGAGAAAGATATAGGCCAGAAGACTAAACCAGTCTTGTCTTTCCATGTTCTTCTGCCTGCTTTTATTCTGGCCATGCTGGCAGCTGATTAAATTGTGCCCACCCAAGAATGAGGGTAGAACTGCCTTTCCCAGCCCATGACTCAAATGTTAATCTCTTCTGGGAACACCCTCACAGACACACCCAAGAACAATACTTTGCATCCTTCAGTCGAATCAAGTTGTCACTCAGTATTAACGGTCACACTGGGTATGGAAAATGTAACAACAGGTTTAAACATTGGCTCCATTTTGTTCTGTGGAACAAAATGATATTAACCTCAGGGACTTAAAAATATTTCATTCAACAGACATTGACTTGATGCCTGACTTACCCCACAGAGATCTAGAATCTTTTGCACTATGAGATGAATAAAACACCATTATTTCCTACTTTGAGGAATGCACACCATACTAAAAAAGGAGAGCATACAAAAAATGATTGCAATAATTCCCAATGCTTTGTCCTTTTCCACTGTGGGCTCTTTGGAAATTAAACTGGGAGCTTAGAAAGGTTTAGAGGCTACCTTACAAAAATTCTTCTTGGAACAACTCTGTTTTTTCACACAGGCTTAAAACCACATGTAATGAGCTAAGTATAACCTTATCCCTGAGATCAATCACCCATTCATCTTCAGTGCGTTCAAATTTTCTGTTCTTTGGTTGAAAAACTCTTCCAGAAACGACTGCATCCTTATTTTCTCCTTTATTCTGGGCTTCTATCCTGGTCAGAGAGAACTTCTCTGATCACCAATGACAGTACATCTGTTTCTGTTCATACCCTCACCCTGCCTCATTATCATTCAATGCTCATGCCATGACCTGAAATTATATCTCATGTTCATTCACTTATTTACCATTAAGGTTGTCAACATTCCCAACAGAATATCATGAAAGCAGAATCTTCCTCTCTCTTGCTCAACCCTATGATCTTAGTGGCTAGATTAGTGCCGTGTATACAGCAAGCCCTCACGATATGTGTTAAATGAATGAATTAATATAAAATCCACAGTTTATAATAATTGTATAAAAATAACAAAAGTTTTACTATGGGTACATAAGGTGGATGCGTAGTGCTGCTTTTGGAAAAATAAGCTCACTGAAGTAAGTATTTACTTTTTGTTACCTTTTATTAAACACATTGGAGTTAAGCAAAATAGAAAGTGGAAATGGTGCTGTAGGCCAAATTACACAGTATATTTGGCCTGAGGGATTATGTCCAGAGAGTGCCCTCGTCTGTTCATTTCAAAACACTATCACCAAACTTTGTTCTCTACTCTTGGGACCCTTTAAAATGTCCAGAAATATTTTAAGTCTTCAATATGTTTTGAAGGTGGTTTTGAGGTTTCCTTTTTCTTTATATTCAGCACAGTTTTATATTCGATTTGGAACCAGAACTTAAATTATTTGAATACCACCAGTGTATTTAATGGAAACAAGTTTGGCTAATTTTGACAGATTGCCATGAAATTTCACAGACATAGGAAATTTGGGCACCACACTGTTCATATGGGCTGGCTCATTAACACCCTCCTTCAATGTGTTGACTAGCCTTCCAAACATAAAATAAGTAAATTTTATAAAAAGTCTCATTCCTAGGAATTTTTTTTTAAATTTCATTATTGATTTTTATAAACAATTGTTTATATTAATATCGATTGAAACAGTTGACTGCATTTGCTTCCAAAACCCTATAAAAGTTATTCAAATCAGTAATAAAAGTTCTTAGATAATATCAGTATATTTAAGAATGAACATTTATTCTACAAAAGAATAAATTTAAGAAGATAATAAATATGTAGGAAAGTGTTTAATATGACTGGTGTCCAAAGTTATGCAATTACAATAATAGCTAACATTTATTGAAAACTTATTGTTTGTTAGTTACAGGTCTAAGGACTTGTCATGATTTAACTAACACAATCATCACAATGATTCCATTTGAAATGGCTTCATTGTTATTATAATCTTCATTTTTATCAATGAGGGTCTCATGAGTAGCAGGCTGTGAAGCTCATATATAAAACAAAGACATTTTGGTCTCAGAGAACACATCCTTACTCACAGCACAACCCTGTCACTCAGAGCTCTATCTACTTTTGTCTGTCTGAATAACCACATTGTTTACCATGCAACCTAATATATGCACTTTTGGTTTCTTATTTCAGAGAAACATAAATTTACATTCCCCAAATCTTGTACATATTAGCTTTATTTATAATAGTCAAGAATGAGGACAATCCAAATTTTTCTCAATAGGAGAATAGTTACAGAAATTATGGTATTTCACACCATGAAATACAGCAATAAAAGCTGAAGAACTATTGATATACACAACTACAACAATTTGGAGGGATCTCTCAAGGACGTAATGCTGAGTCTAGAAGCTAATTCTCAAAAGACATGCACAAATCATACTGTATGATTCCATTTACATAAAATTCTCGGCCGGGCATGGTGGCTCACGCATATAATCCCAGCACTTCGGGAGGCCAAGACGGGCATATCACCTGAGGTCGGGAGTTTGAGACCAGCCTGACCTCCATGGAGAAACCCCATCTCTACTGAAAATACATAATTAATCCCACATGGTGGTGCATGCCTGTAATCCCAGCTACTCAGGAGGCTGAGGCAGGAGAATTGCTTGAACCCGGGAGGTGGAGGTTGCGGTGAGCCAAGGTCCCGCCATTGCACTCTAGCCTGGGCGACAAGAGCGAAACTCCATCTAATTTATATATATATATCAAAATGATAACATTATAGAGATGGAGAAGATTAATGGTGGGCAGAGTTTGGGGATGGTGATGTAGGGCATGAGGGAATCTTAGGGTGAAGAACAGTTTTAAATCTTGATTATGGTTGTGTTACAAGAAATCTACACATGTGACAAAATTGCATGGAAGATCACACACACACACACACACACAAGAGTGCATGTAAAATTGGCAAAATCTGAATAAGTTGTGCACATTGTACCAATGCCATTTCCTGGTTTTATATTTAGTCACTTAACCTCTTCAAGCCTTTGTTACTTTCTTTCAATAAATTGAGGATGATAACATTTTCTTTCATGGAAACGTTGCTAATTTACAAAAATAAATGGAATATTACACATAAAAGCACTTTATTTCTTTGAAGGGGGAAGCTATCTGTGACAAATGATAATAGTCTCATAATTACCATTGACATTCTTCTGCTCCACAAAGGCAGGTGATAATCTTGTGAAAATCATAATGCAATATACTTTACAAGGTGATGAAGTTAATGAATCTATATAAACTGGATGATAAAGCCCTTTAACAAAAACAATCTAAAAATCCCTTTTGCTCTAGCCCCAAAGGTGATTCTCTTCATAGCTATGGCACCTTTAACTGTCAATGTCCATAAATAGAGCTTTCATGAGATCAAACAGTATACGATGCTTTAAGGTATAAGACTTCCTCATTCCTTAAAAACAATCCTAGTTAATTCAACTTGTGCCTCATAATCATGCAGTAGTAAGACTTTTCTTAGTGAGTTTATGGCTACATTTGCTGTATTGCCTGTGACAACATATTTACCACAAGCAAAAGGAAGACTTTTAAATGATAATTTTCACCCAGGAGGCTTCAAGGGAATCTTGTGGAATAATGTGCTTCTTTCCATGGTGTAAAAGTTGGCTGAATCCCAGTGGTTTTCAATTGAAGAAAACAAATACATTAAATTATAAGCTTAGAGTTTCTCTTCTTAGGGGCATTTACCAAGCAGCAGGACAGTAGTCAGGATTTGTATTTATAGCTAAAGTGTGGTGATATGTGAATTCAGGCTTTTCTGATTCAAAATAGGTTTATGAGTATTCCAATCTGAACATTTTATCAGACATTAAGTGTACTATTTCATGTTCGATATGATGTTACAATGTGTGAACGATGAATTGCTCTAAAGAATGTTAAAAGTAGAAGCAGTAACACTTTTCCTCTTTTTTTTTTTTTTTTTTTGCTGGGAATGGGCTGTTTCTATTTATTCTGCTTTTGAAGTGAATATTTTTGTAATTACAAATGAGGTGAAATTTGCATTCACACTGAAAGAGTGTAAGTATCTGACAGCTTATGGTAAACTGGGTAATTATAAAATCAAAGTCATTACTATAATAACTTTATAAGGATTTATTTTCTACTGTCACTATTTTTCTATATCCTTTCTTATTATTGAAGCTCATCCACTTATTAAACCGAGAACATATCTGAAAATATTCTTATCAGATTATTTACTTATAAATAAATGTGTAAGCTAGGTTAATCATTAAAAAAGGTAAGTCTTATAGTCAATAATAATGTAACTGTACATTTTTAAATAACTAAAAGAGTATAATTGGATTGTTTGTAACACAGAGATAAACGCTTAAGGGGCTAGATACAATATTCTCCATGATGTGATTATTTCACATTTCATGCTTATTTCAAAGCATCTCATGTATTCCATAAATATATACATCTACTATGTACCCATAAAAGTGAAAAATATGTATTTATATTAAAAAGAAGTCTTCTTAAGAGCTTTTAAGGAAAAAAATCTTTTGTTAGCTTTTCCCAGTTAAGATAGTTACTCCTGTAAGCACTTAAGAGGAAGAGACAGCAGGGTGTTGCCCAGCCAGTTAATACAGAAGTGGTAATACTGCACGTATCTGACAAGCATAAACCCTGCTGATTGGGGCAGTACTCATTGCAATGTTCTTTAGAAGATATCATGGCCTTTATCTTTACTTTGCAAACTACTTATTTAGCAGTGCTTCTTTGTACGCTTAATGTCAAAATTACCCCTGAAGATAAAAGGTAAAGATGCCCAACTCCCATCCATAGAGATGTAGTTTGTATTAACTGGGATTCACACTTGGGCAATGGCATTAATTTAAAAACAAACAAACATCAGCAACAAAACCCACGTGATCTGGGATGCATCCTGTAGCTTCTCTACACCTAGCTGCAAACATGAATACTTTCATTGAACTGCATGTACCTTTGCTTTTTCACCTAATGTTCATAGGAGACTTTGAAGCAAACAATCTGGTTCTCTAAAAACCAGAGGAAATTAGCAGGGAACCAAACAGGTTCATCCTCAAATTGGTCAGTCAGGTCTGTGAATGGCAAGGTAGAGGAAGTAGAAAAGCTAGGATGATTTAGAAAGAAGAATAAAGTTTAAGAAATTAGGTTATATGGCCGGCTGCAGTAGTTCATGCCTGTAATCCATGCACTTTGGTAGGCCTAGGAGGGAGGACTGTTTAAGCCCAGGAGTTCAAGCAGAATCTGTTCAATGTAGCAAGAGTTCATCTCCACTAAAGATAAAAAATAAATAAATAAATAAATAAATAAATAACTGTATCAAGGCATGGTGGTGCACGGCTGTGGCCCCGGCTACTCGTGAGGCTGAGATGGGAAGATTGTTTGAGCCTAGGAAGTCGAGGATACAGTGAGCCATGATTGCATCCCTGCACTTCAGCCTAGGTGACAAGTAATCTAGTGATATTTTGTGTCAACAACAAAAAAAGAAAAGTAAAAGAAAATCATGCTATACAATCTTAAGATTTAGTAGAAGGCTACAGTAGTCAAGACAATATAATATGGTAATGCCAATTTATCAAAAGAGCTGTAGAGAGAGTCCTGATATCCACACATATGTTACAAATTCATTTTAAACTGTGGTGAAAAAGTAATTTAATGAGGAATGAATAGCCTTTCAATAAATGTTGTTGGAAAAATTGGATATTCACATATTTAAAAAAATGAACCTCTCATCATATATGAAAATTAACTAGTAATCTATTATAAATGTAGATGTAAAACACAAAATATAAAGCTTGTAAAAAAAAGAAAATAATTCATCAAATGTGGTTATGCAAAGAGTTCATTAATAGGAAACAACAAGCAAATCCCCCCAAAGAAAGAGAAATTGGAGAATAGAAAAAATATTTTGTTGTTAGAAAGTCAGGATAATAAAGAAGTAAGCAATAGACTTGAAGAGAATATTTTTAAATCACATATCTAAAAAGAATTTTTAATTCAGAATTTATTTTTAAAAAACATCATAATACTCAACATTTAAAAAATGAGCAACCTAATTACAAATAAGCAAAAGACTTGAACAGATTCTTCAACGAAACGAATATACAGATGGCAAATAAGACATGAAAATATGTTCATCATCATTATTCATTAGGATGATGCAAAGTAAAATAATGATAAGATGGCACTACACCCCTATTAATATTTGCAGACTTATAAAATGTACCTTTTAGTTAAATAAATGAGGTTTTACCTGAAAATCTTATAGATATCCTCCTCTGAATTATGTGCTGTTTGACTGTGTTTATGTGCATTATGTATACACACACACATACACAAAACACACACACACACACACACACACACACACACACATATATGGTTAGGTTATATGGCCGGGTGTAATATATATATATATATTGGAGGCAGGGTCTCTGTCACCCAGGCTGAAATGCTGTGGGACATTTGTTTTGTTTTGTTTCTGTTGAATTATCTGAATTCTTTGTACACTCTTCATATTAATTCCTTGTCAGAGGAATAGTTTGCAAACACTTTGTCCTAGAGATTGCCTTTTTTACTACTGATTGTTTCTTTTGTTATGCAGAAAGATTTTTAGTTTGATATAATCCCATTTGTCTATTTATGCTTTTGTTTCTTATGCTTTTGAGGTCTCATTCATAAAATATTTTACCAGATCAATGTCCTAAATCATTTCCCCTGTTTTCTTCCAGTAGTTTTATAGTTTTGGGTTTTAGATTTATGTCTATAATTCATTTTGAGGTTTTTTTTTTTGTATATGGTGAAATAGAAGGATCTAGTTTTATTCTTCTGCTTAAGGATACCCAGTTTTCCATTTATTGAAGAGACTGTCCTTCCCCTAATGAATGTTCCTGATATCTTTGTCAAAATCAGTTGGCTGTATATGTGTGGATTTATTTCAGGGTTCTCTATTCTGTTCTATTGATCTATTGATCTATGTGTCTGTTTAATTGCATGTGATTTTCAAAGGAAAAATACAATGTAACATACAATATAAAAGAAAATTCTGCCTCCCCCAATCTTTACTGACACCATCCAGTAGTAGCCAATACAATTTTTGGTGCAGTTTATTAATATCATTTCTTTTGTTGTAGTTATTGTTTTAATATTTTATAGAAATAATATTTAGCTTAGGGTTCCACTTACAGCTAAGATGGAGGAAAAGGAACTGGATTTACCCTTATATTTGAAATATGAACAACACCCAAAACAGATGACACACATGCAGAACACTTTTCAAGACCCTGAGCTTCAAGCAGTGAAGAACAATGATCCTCAAGAGGTAGAATACAAATAAGGTGAGTTCTACAATAACTCTAGCTTATAGCCTTGATAGTCTCCAGGCCATGGCTTAGAGGAACTGAGCCAAGAAGCAGTCCAGCAAACTCCCAGAGTGGAGGAGATGGAGCTGAGAGTCAGAAGCCAAGGTGACTACAGTTCACAGAACGGAGTACTGGGCTGGAGAGAGCTGTGAGGAGTGAGCCTAGAGATCTGCAGAAATCCCCTTTGTGTATCTAACTGAGAGCTAATAAACACATGCTATGAGGACTAAAAGAATCACCCAAAATGATTAGAAAGAAAGGTGCCTGTCATTCACATTGGGCACAGAATAGTCCCTGTTCTCTCCAGGTAGACTGGAAAACCTCATGGTTTATGGGACACTGGGGAAAGTGCATAAAGGAGTTTGCCTCCATAGCAGGCTCTACTTAGTCTTATAATACTTCACTAATCCTACTTAAATAATTTCAAAAGCAAGAACCAAACAGATAAATCTGTTTATTCATAGCTTAGCTGTGTCTCAAAACAAAGACTAAAAATATTTATAAGAATACAAAATATGCAGCACCCAACAATATATAATTTACAATATCTGGCACCCAATCATAAATTTCCAGCAAGCAAAGGAAAAGGAACATTTGTCCCATAATTGGAAAAAAAATTATTCTAAATCAACCCTGAACTGACAAAGATGTTATTGTTAGCAGACAAGTACATTAAAACAGCTATTATAACTGTATTCCATATGTTCAAAGTAGAGACACAGAAGTTATAAAAAGAACACAAATGCAAACTAAAGAAATGGAAAGTTGTGTTGTCTGAGATAAAAATATATTGTAAAGGTTTGACATCAGAGAAGAAAAGGTAACTGAACTTGATGATATTGCAGTAAAATCAAAATGGAAAAAGGAAAAGAGATGAACAAAATCAAGCATCAACAAGCAGTGGGATCATTTCGAGTGGCCTAATGTACTTGTAATATAAGTCTTCAAAAAGAGGAGAGAAAGAATGGAGAAACTATTCAAAAACTTAATGACTAAAACATTTCCACATTTGTTGCAAGCTATAAACCCACAGATCTAAGCAACTTGATGAAAATTCCACACAAGAAACATAAAGAAAAGTACTCCCAGCTACATCATAGACAGATTACTCAAAACCAATGATAAAGAAAAAACATAAAAAGCAACCAGGGCAGGAGGAAGGGAAACATATACAGAAGAACAGAACTTATAATGATAACAGATTTCTCTTTGGAAAAAAAATTGCAAGCAAAAAGTGAGTGGAGCACCATATAAAAGCACTGGAAGAAAAAACTATCAACCTAGAATTCTATACCCTGCAAAAATACTACATGGCAAACCCCAGATGAAATTAAGAGTTTTAATGTCATATGAAAGCTGAAATAATCCATCACCAGCTGATCCATGCTACCAGAAGTTTTCAAAGACACACCTGGAAGCAGAAGGAAAATTATACCAACTAGAAAGATGGATTAAAAATATCAAGGCCATGCGAAGCCATATTGAAGCCTGAGGCAAAAGGTAAAATTTTGTCCCCATAGCGCATATTTTTAAACGTATTTTACAACAGTAGTTTTCCTGAGCACTGAAGTGGTTGAAAAGTATTAAGAAATAGAAAAGTGAATAAATGTATCAATGCTGTATTTCATTTATTTATACTCAATACATAATTAACTATGACTTTACTTTTGTGGCTTTAATTAATGCAAAGTCATCCACCATGTTTTCCTTATTACCTTGATTGTGGTGGTGGATTCATGAGTGTATGCATATGTCCAAACTCATCAAGTTGTATGTATTAAATATATGTAGATGTTTTATATGTAAATAAGTACTCAATAAAACTTCCAAAAAAGTACTGCTCTGATTATCTCATTTACAAATGACAAAAATGCACTGTCAATTTATCTTAACCAAATAAAGACATTAAATAAATTTTAATTACCTTAAGCTTAATGAAACTTCTATTACAGGATGTCAATGTGAATAGATTCTTAAAAACAATTAAAGATACTTCAAAGTTTGAATAAGATTGCACTAAATAAAGTTTATATATTAGTTTTAAAGGGCAGAGACAATGAAGATTTCTAAAGGGCAAATTTTGGTATTGCAGACTGTTTACAACTAATTAATCATTTCAGTAATAATTTCTAATTAAGTGGTAAAACTACTTAAAAATCAAGGCAAGGACTGACTTTTTCAGAGGTATTCACATAAAATAACAATTCCTTTGTTAAAAATTCCAAATCTTAAAAAACATGTTTTTTTGTTTTTTTGTTTTTTTTCATTTCTCCGTGTATCCATTGTGAACTTAGGGTATGTAATTCCTTATAATTTCTATTTCACTTGTGATTTCTCCCTAATATTTAATACTCTTAGATCTGGTAATTTAATACTCTTAAATCTGGTAATTTGAAATTTTCCAATTTGTTTACTTTTAATTTTTATTTATTTTCTAATTCAGTTAATATATTTGTCTCTTGCTAACCCTTTACATTTGTCAAATGTGCTTTCAAAGTTACTTTCTCAATTGTTTCAAGGAAAGTGATGGTGTTTTATTAATCATGCAACTTTATATGTAGTCAGTTTTTTTTCTTTGTAGGCTTTTATTAACTTTCCCCATATAATTCAAACTATCAATAGAGACATGTTACTTGAAGCTGTGTAGTCTATTTGCTGTAAATGGTGGGTTATTTTATGCACAAAACATAGTATTTAAAATTTCACAGAATATTCTGTCATTTCTCTATCCCTAATTTTATTACTTTCTGCAAAGCGTTATTAAACAATCAGTTTGAGTGTTTCTAAAACAAAAAACCAAACACCGCATTCTCACTCATAGGTGGGAATTGAACAATGAGAACACATGGACACAGGAAGGGGAACATCACACTCTGGGGACTGTTGTGGGGTGGGGGGAGGGGGGAGGGATAGCATTAGGAGATATACCTAATGCTAAATGATGAGTTAATGGGTGCAGCGCACCAGCATGGCACATGTATACATATGTAACTAACCTGCACATTGTGCACATGTACCCTAAAACTTAAAGTATAATAATAATAAAATAAAAAATAAAAAAAGATTTTAAAAATTAAAAAAAATTTGAAAATGAATTATGAATTTGTGTAGACACAAATTCTCTTTAAATCTTTTCCAACATTTAAAATTTCCTTCTTTTTTTTAACTTGCAAATATTTTATTCTGTTTTATGTAGGCAAGAAAGTGTTTACAGAAAACGAATAAAGACAAGCCTTCTGTGGAATTAATAAGCCTGTTCCCATGAATCAACTCACGATTAGATCATTTTTCTGAATGGTCTTTTAAAAATATTCAGATATTATATGAAATATTTTTTATGAAATTGTATATTTTTCTTGTATATGCCCATGTTCTATTATAATGTTTAATTTTAAACAAGCAATTGGTGGCCATCTTAGGCTAGTACTAACATTTCAAACTGCATCTTCTTATTTTCTTGATCACCTACATATTTATTGGTTCCTAAAATTTCTAATTTCTACTTTATTGATTTTTTTATTGGAACTCAAAATTATTTAGTTAACTCTGAATTTGATTATTTTGTTTTAATAACATCAATCCTAGAGAGTCATTTATGTTAAGATCAGTTTCATCAAAATGATGCGATACTGTGCTTTTCTGGCCAAGCATTTTAGTTATCTCTATAATTCAGATGCATTTTTATACCCATATTCCTTCTTTCTACAAACATTGAACTACTTGGCTTTTTAGATGCTATTATTGTCTACAAACTTCGTTAAACTTAAAATATATACACTTTAATGATGCATATTTAATTAATGTAAAAATACCATACAATAAATATTTAATTTATATCAATTAACTTATTTCATATAAATTATAATACATAACAAGTAGGCATATGTAAAATTTACATTAAACTATAAAATCTGTCATTAAAAATGACATGAAAGTATGCACTGTGTTTCCAGGCATATTTGGTTAAAAAAAAGTGAAAAATATGTTTTTAAATATAAAGAAGTGAATAACAGCCAACTATTTATGACAGTCTTAGGTCAATAAGCATGCATATTCCTGATAAGCTTATTTTGCTGTTTAAAAATAATTTTTCGGAAAAAATTTGATATTTTATTAAATCTCATGAATGATAAATTTAAAAAATTAATGCATAAAATTTGAATTACTTAAAGTTCTCTTAATTATAGTTTAAATAATATACATAATTTATTTGTTAAGAAATAAACCTTTTCTTTTACCAGTCCCTGCTATGTATTGCCTCTGTAGATAGCAGAAACAACTTGTCATCTTCCCAAATGACAGAGCAAGTGTTTTCTGCAGAGTTGCAAGTGAGAGCTGTGTTTGTTGTGCCTCCTCACAGCCTGAGTCTCAGGGCCCTGGCTGTGCACGGTCACATCCCAGTTTTATTTTAAGGGGTGACATTGGGTTCATCATGGATATTTTGCATTAATTTTAATATTAAATATGACATTAAATATTATTCATCTTTGAGTTTTCCTACTATACCCTTAAATATTTTCCTTGAGGCAGATGATTCAGTCATCTCAACCTCTTCAGGGACCAAGGGAATAGCTACGTGGGTAAATACCTAAGATTTTTCAAAATTTAAATTTCTTTACAAGGAAGTTTACTATATTAACAAAAGTAATTGCAAGGTAATGTGACATTTATGAAATAGATAGAAGAAAATGTGTAACTATAATAGTACACATTTCAGGAGAAGAGACATGGAATATTCTAGAGATGAACAAACGTGTGCTAAACATGAAGTGGTATATCACCTGAAGGTAAGTTGTGATAGCTTAAAAATGTGCACTATAAACCCTAAAACAGCCACTAAAAATCACAAAACAAAGAGGTATAACTAAAATCCAATAAAGGACATAAAATTACATCATAAGAAATCGTTTAAAATAAGGCAGAAAAAAAGAAAGGAAAAAAAAAAGAAGGCAGAGACATAGAGAACAAATGATGGACCTAAGGTGAACCGTATTGATGATCACATTACATGATCATGGTCTAAATACCATTAGCAAAAGCAAGAAATTGTTGGATTGGAAGCAAATTGTAACCCTATTGTAGGCTTCCTATGAGAAAGCCACTTTTAACATGAATGGAAAAATAGCTGAAAAGTAAGCAGAAGTAAAAAGATATATGATGCTAACACTAGTCAAAAGAAAACGGGAGTGGCTATGTTAATATCACATAAAACAGTTTTCAGAATGAATGAAAAATATCATCATGGTAAAGCAAGTCATTTTATAATGATAAAGGTCACAATAAATCAAGAGGACATAACAGTTTTAAACTTTATGCATCTAATAACAGAACTTCAAAATACATAAAGTATAAATGGATGGAACTGCCAGGAGGCAGAAACAAATCTGCAATTATAGTTAAATATTTTCATATCCCACTCTAAATAATTTATAGAATGACAGAAAATCAGTAGGGATACAGAAGATTTGAATAAGATTATCAATCAATTTCAGTAAAGTGATATTTTAGAACAATCTTATCAAACAACAGTAGAAAATATACAATTTTTATTGTGCATGGAACATTTACTAAGGCACACCAAATGTTTAAAAAGTTTCAAGTCATACAAAGCATGTTTCCAACCACAATGGAATTAAATTATGTCTAACAGAAAGATCCCTTGAAAATCTCCATAAATAACTCACTTCTAAATAGCCCATGGAACAATAAAGAAATTATAGGGGAAATTTTAAAGAATTTGGAGCTTAATCAAAATGATAACACAACATATAAAAATTTGTGGGAAGCCACTATAGCAGGTTGCAAATCACATATTTGAAAATAACTTATATCCAAGTTATATAAAGCATTTTTAAAATTCAATAATACTAAACAAAATAAGCGAGCAAAATTTGCAGAGTTATTTCAGAGAAAAAATAATGATGACAGATAAGCACATGGAAAGATTCTTAGCACTATTGGATATTAGGAAAATGCAAATTATAACTGCAGCATAATACAAATAGACACCTCCTGTAATGACTAACTTTTAAAAATTGGCCATTCTGAGTGTTGGTGAGAATTTCAAGGAATAGGAACACTCACATAGAGCTGAAAAAAATGTGAAATGATACAATCACTTTGGAAAACAGTTTGGCAGTTTATGAAAATGTAAACATTTGCCTACCATTATATCAACTCCGCCCCTGGATAATTAATTCAGAAAGACAAAAATAAGAATATATCTGCACAAATCCAAATAAACACATGTTTACAAAACCTTTATTTGTAATAGCCAAAAACTGTAAATCACTCAAATGTCCATCAGGAGGGTGAATAAGTAAACAAACTTGGTATAGCTATACAATAGAACATTACACAGCAATATAAAAAGAATAAACAATTCATACATAGTACAGCATGGATGATTCTCAAATTAAGAATGCCAGTGAAATATGTTAGGCAAGAAAGTGCAATTGATGTATGAGTCCATTTATATTAAATCCTAGGAAACACGCATTAGAGTTTAGGGGAAGAAAGTAGTTGAGTAGTTGCCTGGAGATGAGGTATGGTAGTGACAGAGTGGGACAAAACAGTTAAAAAGATTATGACAAAGTTTGGGGAGCAATCAGTCAACTCCTAATTTTGGTCATGGTTTTACAAGTGATTACTAATATCAAAACATCAAATTTTACACTTTAAATATTTGCTGTTGACTGGATATCCAATATTCTAAATAAAGCCTTTTTTTCCTTAAAAAAAAAAAAGAACTTTGGGATTTGTGTCAGTTCTATTTCAGAGCCTATTACTTCCTTTATAAGTTTATGACTTTAGTCAGGTGATTTTCTAATTATACACTTCAATTTTCTCATCCATAAAGTGAGCAAAATGGTAGTTAAGTCATATTTGCATAGAAGCACCTAATAGAGGTAAGTTCTAGGCCCATTTTCACCATCTTAGTCATTTCAAACCATGATTCTATTTCAAACTCCTGAATGGAAGAATTGCAGTGATTCATTAAATGTGATTTTATTATTATTATTATTTCACCTTAAGTTCTGGAATACGTGGGCAGAAAGTGCAGGTTTGCCACATGGGCATACGTGTGCCATGGTGGCCCCCTGCACCTTTAGAGTTAGTTTATATTTTAATGTGTTTCCAAACAACATACACTGCTTCTTTCAAAATATGTCTAAGGCCATATCTTGTAACTTTAAAAAATTCTTACACACAAGTGGAAAAATATTGTTTTACACCAAAACCTTCTATATCGAACCAGCATACGTATGACTACTAGATAGCCAGTAGTAGTCATATGTATGCTGATTTTGTGTCCATATTTGTAAACATATATTGTGTGCTGTCCATATGAAGAACTCATAGATATAAATTTGCTACATGTATGCATGAATGACAGCATCAATGTTTTTTCCTTTGTTTTGTGATTTTGTCACTAAATCTCAAAATAACTTTAGTAAACATCATCTGGCAGAATGTTGTTAATCTAAACATCTTTGAAACATTTATTGAAAGTGCATGTTGTGAATCTGAAATGTCTGGAAACTGAATCTCTAGTCTCTTAGAGCAATGGCAGGACAGATGGCCAGTTGTTGCATAAGGCAATAGTTGACGAATATGCCTCTCAGCAACGCTCTTAAAGCTAAGAATCAGCATCTGGTGAGAATGCGCGAGCCGTTGAGTGGACTACAGAGTCTGGGAGGGAAGCCACTTGGCTGCCCTAAGTTACTGAGGCTTTCTTAGAGGCAGCACCATATGGATCTGTATTGAGAGAAGAGTAACTCAAATGAAAACTGAATAAAGAGACGAGCTAAAGCAAATTCGAAACAGAAGGTGAGTAGATTTGTGAAGAACCAAAATCAGAGACCTAAACTTGAGCTCATAGCTTTTTTCCTTCGTTACACAATATGTATGTCACGACATTTCCCTGCCAATGCAGTGCCATTTAAGGACTGACATCGTGCGATTCATATATTCCTACACAAAGAGCTATTTTGTGATTGTTTTGGATGTCAGGGTACACATGTTTATTTGTTCTCTACATATGTGCGTCATTCTGATATCAGCCATTTCATTTGCAGTCTTTACTTGACAGAAAACACATGTTACCATTTTGTTAAGAACAATGCTTAGAAACTAATATACTGTTTAAACTGGTAAATGTTCAACAAATATATATATATGTATATGTGTGTGTATATATCTATATACATGTTGATTTTATTCAAATGCATGATTAGAGGTTACCAGGAAAGAGCATTTTCAGCGTTAAAGTTCTTTTCACTACTTGTTTTCTGAACATTTACTATATCTGTGGTTCTCTGCTCTGACATGAAGAAAGAATTTTGAACATGAGTGTTTAATCTTTAGGAGGAGGCAGTGTCTTAGCAGAGACAGCCATGTGAAGAAGGACATTTCTGACATAGTGGTCAATTCTATAATGGTGATATGTACACGATGCCGGGAAGCAAGGATAGATACCAAGCCTAGTCTAGAGTCAGTGGTAGCAGAGGTCAGAAAGGTTTTCCTGGATGGGTTGTGCTACACTCTGAATGTGTTCCCTAAAATTCATGTGTTAGAAACTTAATCCCCAGTGCAAGTGTTGGGAGGTGGGGACCAATGGCAAGTGAGATCATAAGGGCTTCACCCTCATAAATAAATTAATGCTGCTATAAAAAATTCTTGAAGGAGTGGCTTGTTCTCTTCCACTCTTTTCGGCCATGCAAGGACACAGCGTTCCTCCCATCTTGAAAATGCAGCATCAAAGCGCCATCTTGGAAGCAGAGCGAAACCCCTACCACACACCAAATTTGCTGGTGCCTTCATCTTCGACTTTCTAGCCTCCACAACTATGAGAAATGAATTCTTCTTCTTTATTAATGACCCAGTCTGTGGTATTCTGTTACAGCAGCAAAAACTGACTAGAACAGGTTGACATCTCTGCTAGATATTAGTTAGTCAAGTCAAATACGGTGGAGAAGGAAGAAATGCATGGAAGGGAAACAGCATTATTTGGAGAGACACAGAAGCTTGAGAGAGCTAAGCATTTTAGAAGAATTGGTATGTCCTGAGGTTAGTGGAGAAGTAACAGGGATGCAGTCTGGTGAAGAAGGTAGAGATGAGCTCATAGCAAAACGGTTATGTTCTGCTCTGCTCATCTTGAGGTATAAGTATGCATTCTGCTCTTTGCTCTCCCTGTGTCTTCCAGTCCCTGCTGTCAGGGTACCTGCTATTTCCACAATCCTCTAAGGCCCTGGCTTCAGGAGACACCGAGATATACACCTGCACTGAGGCATACATGCCAGCTCTGTTTAGTGCTAGCCCTTTCCTGGATATTTGCATTTTTAGGGCTTAAAACACATAATTTTCCATTTGGAAAATTTGATTTTTTGGAATTCCATTGATTATCTGTAAATGAGGCAGGTATTTGGAAGACTTTCTTAAATCATACTACTTTTGAGTATATTTCCTGTAAGTTCAGGACAATCTTGTTTTGAGGGGACAAAAGTGAGAAATCTCACCAATCAACAGCTTTCTTGGAGTTTCTGAGAGTGCTTTAAGGTCTCACAACATAGAAACAATATGTGTCTGAAAACCTTGGATGTCCATATTTGCACAATTCACCTTTCTTTCACCTCTGGGATGAGCTTTTCTTTGCTTGCTTTTGTTCTTTAATCCTGCATTATTGGTATTCAGACTCACGCTGCAGCAGAGGGCTTGCCAATGGAAATTAATCTTGAGCAGCCACTGGCTACCTGCTTGCTTGAGGCACTTTAAAATTTTCTTATAGCTACCTCATGACAGGGCAAATGAGAACAGCATTGTCAGCTAGGAAGAGTTTATTAGCCAGAGTTCAAACCTCCAGTAAACAGCGCACAGCAGCTCTCCTTCAATCATGACATCCAGAGGCAGATTTCTGAAATAATGCATGCAGGCTTCTGGGGAGAAATGGAAGCATCAGATCCCACTTCCCATGGTTCGCCCTGTGCAACTCAATTTACCTGCTGGCTAGTAGAAAGAGAATGCATCTGCCAGGCTAGAAGGAATCCTGCATCCTCAGCCTGTGATCATTTTAGATGAATAGTTTCAGGCTTAGCATACTTTGCCTCGATTAATGGAATTATTAAGAGCATATTATCACTTCCATTCAATAGTTACATAATCTTTGCAGCTCAACATGTCCCCCTCATTATAGGTACTTAGAGGTTACTTTCGAAGAAGTATATCACTCAAGAAGGAAAAAAAAGACAATTGAATAAAAACCATCTACAATATTAATATTTGATTTGGGGAAATGAGGTTTAATTATATCATATTGATAAACTAAAACTGTCTAGGAATAGTCAAGCATCTTTGGTATTGGTTGCACATTATGTCCCAAATAAGACAGGCATTGCTACTAAAACATTTATTGTGGAAAAAGTATTAAAAAGGAAAATAGGGCAAATGATCTAATGGTTGATAGGTATGCAGAACTTCCCTCTGTCACCTCCACAGTTATGATACAATTTTATTAAAATGTAGAATTTTAATTGAAAAGTACAAAAATAACTTTATCATTTCAATATATACAAACATGCATAAATCTTGATATATTGTACTAAAGGTCATTTAATGTAGGATATAAATGGAAGCAATAGCTTATAAAATACATACTTTTCTAAACTAGATGCTAAAAGTGGGTTGCCATACATCTTTTGCATGAGAACTTCTATAGGTTTACATACATTGTTCATGAAGGCCATAGGCAGTATTTTTTACTTTTTTTTAACCATAAGAAATCTAATTATCATGTCTCATCCTTAGCAGCAATGCCCCATTTATGATAAAACAATTTCAGAGTAGAAGGGTCCAGAAGTCTTGTATGTGAAAGACTGCATTTCCTCCACCTCCACCCCACCCAAATTTTAACCAGTTCTTAACACTGAGGTATTACCATCATGAAATCAGGCATCTAGGTGATGTACCGAGAAAGGACAGATTAAAGTATGGAAATGGGCCAGGTGCAGTGCGGTGACTCATGCCTGTAATCCCAGCAGTTTGGGAGGCTGAGACAGGAGGATTATTTGAAGTTAGGAGTTCGGGACCAGCCTCGTCAACACGGTGAAACCCCGTCTCCACAAAAAAAAAATAAATAAATAAAAAATAAAAAAATAATTAGCCAGGGGTGGTGCTCCATGCCTATAATCTCAGCTACTGAGGAAACTGAGGCAGGAGACTTGCTCGAATGCAGGAAGTGAAGGTTGCAATGAGCCGAGATCACTCCACTGCACTCCAGCCTGGGAGGCAGAGTGAGTGAGAATCCATCTCAAAAAAAAAAAAAAAAAGAAAGAAACGAAAAAAGTATGGAATTGGCAAGGCCAATGTTTCATTATTTCAGAAACTATTGGATATACTGAGAAAATTCAGGAGGTGATCTGCCTAAAAGAATGTACCTGAGGTCCAATGATGACCGCCATTAGAGTTTCTTTGCTTTGTCAATTCATTACCTCTTGCCTTGGGCAAGTCACTTACCTTTAAAGTGATTACAATACTAGCTTCTGTTGATTGAATGTTTTCCATGGTCCTATTACTGTGTTCAATACTTCACATGCAGTCTATTTTACAAGTGAAAAAGAATAAAAGTATCTCATTCTTTCACCAACTATTTCATGTTGGGATAACTATCCCCATTCTATGGAAGAAATAAATCAAGTTTATACAGGTTAAATGAGTTATGAAGTCCATAGTGCTCTTAAGTGGAAGTCCCAAAATTCAAATACATGTACTTTTAAATTTTCTGTATTTTATTTACCTTATTATATTCTGAGTAGTATCATTTCAGCATGGTACCCATCCTATATTTCAAGTGCTTGATATCCATGTGTGGCTAGTGGCCACTGCATTAGACACTTTATTTTCTTATAACTCTCCAAAAAATCCCAATCTCCATGACTGGTTTTTTACTCTCCATCTGCTTGAACATCTGGTATCACCAACTCCAAATTTTTATAACATCTTACAAATTTTGAAAGACTCCAGCCCCAACCATAACTGCAAAAGCTTACCCATATTCCTCTGGTATGAATTGATCTTTTTACTGTTTTCTCATTGTATTTTGTAGTTCTTCACCACACTTAACCTAAACCTTTCTTATTGTGGTTATGTTTGTATTCATAGGTGTTACCTACCGTGCTATTAGCTATTAGAAGCCACAGACTGGGCCTGGTTGATCTATGGATACCCTGTATTAGTCCTTAATATGATGCCTTATATACAGTAGCTAATCGATAACAGTCAAAACGAATCAAATCAAATGGCCAGGGAAGGAGAAACAGTAAAACATATTTGAAAAATGATCCATTTTGTTATGTGATTTGTTTGATGTTAGAATGGCTCAATTTAGATGATATTTTAAGACTGATATCTGTAGTGTGCTAAACATTTTCTGATGTATTTACCTTCTAGAACACAATAAAAGAAAGGCTACAAATAAAAATGTCTGAGGATTCTACTGCTAGCATTCAAATTTGTATTGGAAAATCCATTATTTATGTCCTTCATAAGTGCACGTATATTTATTTCAGTAACCAGCTCATGACTCTATCGTCTGAAATGACATTTTGTGATGGCCACTTTATGCTGGGTAATAGAAATCACATATATGGAAAGTAATTTCAAATGGATCAAGCAATCCACATATTAAGAAATGAATGCAGAGGTAACAAGCAACAAATCAGTAAATAGCTTATACTTCCACCTCACACAAAGAAATGTCGTAATTTTTCTGGCCATTGACTGTAAAAATTATGAATATTCACATAGAATCCCCAAGAGGAAAACAAATGAAAAAATTAACAGTTTTTTCAAATCAATAAGAGACTGTGAATCAAACTGAGGCAATGGCATTTTGATGACAACTGTATTTTAAATTATTTCTTTAGCTAAAACTTCCAGCATTCTTTCCTACTGGCTTGTATTAAAGATGTACTCTTGCTTATTCTTGTTCATTAAATCGAGACACTCTTTATACTAGGGTAATTTTTTAATTTATGAAAGAGAAATAAAAACTGTCTTAAGCTTATCTCTAATTGCATAGTTGATATCAACACAATGGAAAAAAGAGCAGATCAGAACAAATTGCTGTAATAAAAACTGTTTTAATTTTCCCATGATTTACAATATCTTACACAAAAAATTACAGAATTGATCAAATACAAGGTAGTATTAACTGAAAAAAAAATCTATTATGTTTCCAGTTATAAGTGTTCACTCTTATATTATAATTGTGGTTTGCTGTTAAAATTATTTTCAGTTTCTTATTTTTATGTGATGTGTGTATGATTTCCCTCTAGTGATGAAAGCAATAGTATCACAATCATGATCAAAATATTATTCAACCATTACAGTTAGAATTAAAGAACAACACTACACATTCTCAATTTTTTTTGTATTTCCAAATTAAGTTTACATAATTCTCCATACTACCTTTGAGGAGAGGCTGTTAATACAAGTTCAACATATTTCTGTAATGATATTTCTAAATATATGAATTATGTTTTATTTTAATTTTGGTGTTATTGAGAAGAGTTTTATCCCCATCCCTTAATTCATCTTTGCTATCATGTAGAAAACCAATATTTTGTGTATCTTTATACAATTGAATATTTTACTAAATTTTCTTTAAATTTGCTGTTAGCATCTCTTAATTTTCTTTTAAATTGAGTTGTTTTTTAAAGGCGGATAGGCATACCATTTAAAAAGTCAAAGTGTCTACCTGATTATGGAGAGCTTTCTGTCCTTTCTTCTTCCATCCTGTAGCACCACCCAGAAGAAATTGCTTTTAATAATTTTCTAATCTTTCATCAGGTACCAAATTCCATATCTCAACATCAATTGTGTTGTTAGTTCTTGAATTTTCAGGTTTCAGTATGACTTAATGATTTCCAATTAGGAAATTGAGAATTTCAACCTATCACATATTTCCAACTCCGACATGAATAACACTTTCTTTTCTCCTTTACTCAAACTAGTTCTCCGAATTTCGTTTTAACAATGTAAGTGTTTACATAATTATGGCGAGGCACACATCACCCTGAGGAAAGTTAGGCAGTGCCTAACATTGCTTGCTCCTTGTGTTACTTTGTCTTCCCTGGAGTTCCTCAGGGTCTAATTTTAAACTATTTTACTCTTACTCATTTTTTAAATTAATTCATCTCCTAACACTCCCCCTTTGAATACTTTCAGACACATGAGTATTGTCTTCTCTCTCCTGTGTCAAGTACTCTGTCAAATGGATCTTTCCTGTCTTCCTGTTTCATGTTTTTTTTTTTTTATGGAGATTATGTCAAAAATAAAGGTAATGATTTTGAGAAAGTGCCATGTATGAAATTGCCTTTATTTTAGGCTCCTACTGAATTGGTTAAATATAGAACTATGGTTGGGAATTTCTTTCCTCTACAGTAATACCTTTTCTTTTGAAGGTATTTCTTCAATCCTCTCTAGTTTCCAGTATTGAGTTTAAGACATTGATAGTTACGTTAATGAGTTCCTTGGAAGTCTTTAAGATTATCTTCCAGTTCCTGGTAAACCAAAATTTGAAAAAGTGTTCCTTATTGCAGTTCCAATTTTCCTTCATTGTTTGGAAAGTAGGTGACCCTAACAGTTAGAAAACTCATGTTTTTATTTTTCAGTTTCAAGAAATTTCCTGGACTTACAGTTTCGATTATTTCATCTCAATTTTCTCTTTTTTTTTGAGGAACTACAATTTGAGCTCTATTTGGGTCTATTATACTGATTCTTTAGTAATCGAATCATTTCTTTCTTATTTCATTTCGTCTTGTTTGTATCTTTATTATACTGTCTGTATTATTTCCTTAATTGTGCATTCTAGGCATGTTCCTTTTAAATTTTATTTTTGTATTTCTATTATTTTGTTTTTCCATGCTCTTGGATTTCTATTACTATTTTCTTTGATTTATTCTCAAAATGTTGTCTTGCAACTTAAAAAAATCCTATTTTATTTACCTAATGATGTGTTTTCCATTCATCTTATTGTTTGTTTTAAGTTAGGTAAATGAGTTTGCGTCTGTCTGCATGCATGCATTTAGGAAATTGTGACTTTAGTTTTGGAAATTGTACTTAGTAAACAATAGCCACAGTGGAAGAACTACAAAGTTTTTGGAATAATTTAAGTTTGCTCCAAAACCCAGATAATGTTACTGTGCTGAGCCGGAAGTTGAGAGTGGAAGTGGGGTGCACAATCTCCTTGATTTACGAGGAAGTTCCTGTTCTTTCTTTGTATTAATACAGCCTTGCAAGCATTATAGTTAGAATAAAATGATCTAGAAATCTGATATTGATTTTACTTTATTTCCTATTTTGAAGGGTGCTAGTGATTTGCATTGTAGTTTTTGTGCTACTACAGATATTTTTGTAATTGGCAAAGGCAAGGTGACATCCTAAACTAGAACAGGAAGACTTGCTTTGTTTGATTAAACGTAATATAGAAAGTATTCACAGAAATAAGTTAATTATATGTAACACCACTTTGTGTAAAATTGTAAAATACATACTTACACTAAAAAGTAATGATATTTGATACCAAATTTATTGTTAACTATTTAAGGACCTTGCTCCAGAATCAAAATATGAAGTCAGATATGCATCTTTTCAATGCCAAACCAAGATGGGTAACTCAGAACAGGGAGAAAAGGGATCAAGTATTTGCTGCTATTAGAGATTTAGACCTTGTGCAAATAAAACAGAAAGAGAGGAAAATGCCTCTCTTGCTTTTGTTCTAAAATTTTACATTTCTAATTTTTTTAAATCAAAGAAAATATCTAGGGTATATCAATGAATAAACATCTTCTCAAACAGGGAGGGTACAGATGTAGTGTGCACCATTTTGGAGTAATTTCTACTCTGAAAATATTTACTGAAGATTAAAATATAGTGATTTTTTAGTTTACAATATTGCCATAATACATTCCATCTTTTGCTTATACTCATTTAGTTTTTAAAAAACATGTAAGTTTCAGGAGTTTACATTTCTCATCTCTATATGTATAACTATACTTTTTAAATTATGATTCTGAAAAATAAAAATGTCCATTCATATCTTTGTGAAGATATGAAAATCCCTTGTGAGGAGATAATCAGCTAGCAAAGGGCTTCTATTTATTGACAAACATCATTGTTTTAAAGTATGTAAAGATTGTTTCAAATGGAGATTTTTTTATCCACATTTCTATTTGTATTAATAGGCTTAATGAATTATTTAAATGCTTTCCATTTGATTCTAATTAATATTTGCAAATATATATTTCTCATTGCAAATAGATAAAGTATCAAGATTTTTTGTAGGCGATAATCCCTGAAAAAGTCATAAAGATGTGTTTAAAGATGACATGGGCCACTTGAAAATGGAAAGAAGAGATTTAAATGCTACTAATGATTCCAGAGAAGGAAGTCTCTACCTCTCCTTCTTCCCTCTAGGATAAGATTTTCTGGAGGGACCAGAATGTAGTCAATTTTGTAAAATGATCCAGATCATCTTGAAAACTGCCTATCTCTGAGTAGCATAAAATAATCTGTTTATGTCATTTAGTTCCAGTGTTTTAACAGTATCATTCAAATGTCTGATGATCTTAGGATTTTTAACTTGATTAAATAAGCATTTACTGAGTTAGTGTGTTAAAATGTCTCACTATAAATATAGACTTGTCTATTTCTTTTGGCAATCATTTTATTTTGTGCATTATTTAATTTGAGTCTGTATTACTATGTACATGCCATTTATATAGTTATATATTCCTGTCAAGTTGACATATTACCATTATAAAATACCACTATATTGCTAATAATGGCTTTTGCCCTAAATTATACTTGTTCTAATTTATTCTAGATATAACACTTTATTCGTATGTTAAAATTTTTCAGTTCTTGTGATGCAACACACTCTGTATTCTTATATTGAACATGTGTCTCTTTTAAGTGGAGAGGTTATTGTTGTTTGTCTTGTTTTTATTTAGTCTGACAACGTACACTGTTCATTAGGGCATTTCGTCCATTGGCAAGAATACAATTACTGATACATTGCAGTTTAAATTTACTATCTAATCATTTACTGCCATTTTACTATTTTGTTTCAATTGTTGTTCTGTGTCTCTTTCTTTTTGCCATTCTTGGTTTGAATGAATACTGAATATTGTATCATACACTTCACGTATGCCGTTTCAAATCTTGGTCTCAACTGTCTCTCCATCCACTGCTGAACCAACCACATTATGCTTCATTCAGGTACAACTTGACAGCATGTTGCTTCAATTTTGTGCATTATTCTTCTTGCTTCCTGCCTTGGGACTCATAGATCATGCATAAGCAACCTGGAAACAAGAGATGTTTTAACTCCAAAAGGCTAGACTTGACTGTGGCCCTATGAATGTCAATGAATTAATGTTTTTGCAAGTTTCTGTCATAAATAAAAGTCTCAATTTGACCAGTAATTGGAAGATGTGGAATCAGAACTTAGGAAGTTTGGCTCCACAGTTTTTGCTGTTACATTCTGCACTAGTTAAGATCTATTTTCAATTCTTTCAAAAGATCAGTCAATCATCCCATCACGAGTTACTAAACAAAATATTATCACATTGCTTTAAAATGCATCCTTTGCATAGAAAATCAACTGTTTCTAAAATACAAGCCTCTTTTAATCCTAAATTTGTATAGTACTGAATGACTGCCATACTACATCACTTACCATAATTGCATGGTATTGTCCATATCTGAGAGAAAAGTGATCTTCATCCTTTCTTTGTTTTTTTTCTCTTTTAGAAACATTTAAATCTTTTATCAGAAATTTATTTTACATTTACAATTTATTTTAGTTGTGAATTTACTAAATAGATGGATAACTTGGAGACAGTATAATCTCTTTATCTGAAATATATTTCATATCTTCTTGTAATTAGATCTTATATCCTAAAGAATATATTTCATCAATTTATTTAAATACATCTTGTAAAGTTTATGAGTTGATAACTTAGGTACTTCATATCATATTTCTCATTAAATTATTTCATAATGTGCTTAAATTAATAACATGGAAATATATTTAAGATAATGTTAAATTCTGAAATTTATTCAAAAGCTAACTACTAGAAGAGAATAGGCATTTCATGTGAAAAAAAAAATGTCTTAGTTTACTACACATTAAAAAACTAAAAATAACAATGTGGCTTTTAAAATAAACTGGTAAATTACAGGTAGACTTAAGAAAGTCTTGTTTTCAATGAAAAGAAGTTAAGGATTTTACTATATTTTCAACTAGTCAGTAAGCCTCTGGCCTTTTACATTTTATCCCATGCTTCACATTTTAGGGATTTTAATGACTGTGTCTAGATATACCACCTAATTCTATATTAATTTGTTGTTGTTGAGAAAACGGTTGAGGAAACGTAGGACATCCAAATAAAGAGAGGTAAGAAAACAAAAGCACTTCGAATACTTTAATGTAATTTTTAAAACAGAATATATAAAGTGAAAGAAAGTAAGGTGACTCATAAACATAAAAATAAAATTCTTTAACAAGGTTGAGCACAAATGACTCCGGTTGCGCACATGTACCATAGAGCCTAAAGTATAATAATAATAATAAAAAAAAGAAAAAAAAAAACCATCTAAAGTAAATTTGCTTTGACCACTGTTTTATGTTTATCATATTATTGCACTCTCACAAAATGTATGTAGAGTGTTCAAATATGTAATTCTTAGATTTTTAGATTCTGAAGGATAGACTTAGTCCCCACTCATATTTCTAGCCTGAGATCCTAGTATTGCAGTAAGAAAATATAGAAACTAAATAAATGTATGCCAAATGAAGCAATATCAATCTATCAAAGATTTTTGCATCAGATTGATTTTGAACTAAACTCCAAAATTTAATATTACCTTATTACTGAGAAGTAAGTTTGTTATGTATTGAATAAAATATAAAGCAAGACAAACTTAAAATAATAAAGTGAGTAAAAAGTGAAAAAAATGAGATAAGAATTGTTCATAAGAGAATAGCTAAAAAGGAAGAAATACAGGGAATAATTTTCTTCCCTGCATTTTAGAAAGTTGTTTGCCTTAGGCATTTTCCCTGTACATTAGCAATTTTACGAACTGGATAAACAGATAAACACTGAAATAAAAAAGAAAAGTAAAAAGCTAAATTTACAGGTATATCTAATTGACAAGTTAATCTGCACATAAACACATTAGAATTTGTAGATTTCAAAATGAATCATTTAACAGGACCAGTAAATCATTCAATAATATTGACTACATTAGACTTAAGAAAAAATAATACTAAAAGAAACAACATAGAATCATGTGAAAATGAAGCATAAACTAACCAAAAAATATTACAAAAATAACACAGGAATTGTCAAAGATAAAATACGTCTGTATGAGGAATCCATGTCATCTTTCTTTATCACCAAGACTCTCTCACAAAAGGATGGCA
The DNA here is from genome assembly GCF_028885655.2 of Pongo abelii. NCBI lineage: Eukaryota > Metazoa > Chordata > Mammalia > Primates > Hominidae > Pongo > Pongo abelii. Next base: position 110,045,846 of record NC_071999.2, on the reverse strand, counting down.
TTTCAAGCAGGCTTGATAAAACCTAACAGAATCAAGACTCTGTGGAAAGGCTTCAGGCATCTTTCTTTGAGCATTGAGAACTTTTCCTTCACACAGTATCTGTCTCTGTCATTTTCGGTGGAAACAATATGAGGAGGAATAGCACAATATTCTTCAAGGTGATTTCATACAGAAACCAAACTCTCACCTGAATTTAAAAAAGGATTAAAAGTGACTAAAATATGGCATTACTTGCTATTTGCATTGGTTATTTTCACTTAAAAAAATGGGCATTCACATTCGGTGACTATAAACTATGTAAATAGACATTTTTCTCAGTTTGAAAGAACTAAACTAATATTTTAAATAAGTAACCCTTAAGTTAAAAGACCACTCTCTTTAGAGCTCAAAAGAAATGGAACCTATATTCCCTAATTTCATCTTGATCAGACTAAAAGAAACATCTGTGCTTATTTTTAAAGTATGATGAATGTCAACACAAACCAAAAAAAAAAAAAAAAAAGTGTCAACTAACACCCGTCAATCACAAAACAATAATAATCTTCCTTTTGTAACTCTACTTAATTTTGATTGAAGAAGAATTAGTATTATCACTAACTGATATTATGTTAGTCATTTCACTGTCTGTCTATCAAAAGAGGAAAATCCCTATTACAACTGAAACTAACAAATAGGTAAGGCCTCTGACCTTACCATGCACAGACATTTCTGTCTCCCATTTGTCATTTGATCTGAAGTTGTCAGCAAACAGATGTCTCCTTCAGCCTAAGGCATACTCAGAGCTACTAGGGCAGCTGTTGCTATGACATTTGATGAAGGTATGGAAAGTGATGATAATGTGATTTGTAGGTCTATCCGCATTAAGTGCTTGAGAGCATAAGATGGGAATGATGCATTCCCGGCTAATTTGTTAATGCCCATTTTAAAAAATGCTTTTAGTTAAATGCAATTTCCTGTGCCAAACATATTTTTTTCCTTTAAAGTGCCTCCTACAATAATTTTCAAGGAGTTGATCTGTGCCTGGAAATGCCTCTATTTAACATCCAAACTTTGAATGTTATTTGCATGAGAGAATATAATAGAACTTCTAATAGTCTTGTTTTTTTAAAGGCAAATGTGTCCTAATCATCAACAATACCTTCTCATAATGGATTTATGTACAAACAAGGGATAATTTATTATAATAATAATATAGCAGACGGATTCTAATATGCTTTAATGAACTTAGAATAGTCAATAAAAATTTTTGATTTGGGGGTATGAGATCAAACTCTACATATGGTTTGTGTGTGTATGTGTGTGTGTGTGTTAATGGGAGTATAATTTCTACTTTAAAATCATGGACCCTAAATTTACCTAGATGGACATTTTCAAAATGTGCATAATTGTGTTTCAAGAGATGAAGTACTATGCGTCTTAATATTTTTGTCTTAGAGGGTTTTTTGCTTTTGTTTTTAGTTCTTACAATAGCATTGAACATGAAGATAGATTGTAAATAGTGATTTCTTTATTTTTAGAAAAATGGCAAAATTTATCTTTGTGTCTGTGATCAATAATTCATTATTTTATATATTCACAAGTGATTGAAATTATCCTCATTGAACTCAGAAAGCATGGCCATGAGAACTAGTTAAAATCTCATACTATGAATATGTTTATCATACTTCTTTAAAATCTATGAGACTAAAGAAAATGTGGAATTTAAAACTAAGCAGACATGATCTCTAGTACTTTGATAGAGGTAAATGCTATACTCTCCTTAAGCTTTATATTCTTGATTTTTAAAATGGAGCTAATAATAACTATCTTGAAAGATTATTGCTGCCACTGAAAATAATATTCATGAATCAACCAGTACCATAACTCCTCTATAGGACATGGAAGAGTATTATATATGACAAATGATTTCTATGATTATTATCATCAGTGTTATTATTATCCTAATCCTAAGTAATCCAATAAAAGAAAAATACATCTGTGCATGTGCATATGTGCATGTGTGTGTAGTCAAATACATGTTGAGTAAAGGGAAAGTCTAACTGTATTTAATCAACCTACCTGAATCCTCAGGAAAAAATTCTAAACCTAGTTTAAAACATGTAAACTCTAAGCTCTCTCCTTACGGTAAGTTAGTAGCAGCACATCTTAAAATCTATTGTGAATATTCTCTTAGTTCTACATGAGTCTAACTAAACAGAGGATTATTCGTAGGTGTTTGAAAGAGGCATATGTGACACTGCTTATTTGAGAACAACCTAAGTGTTGTCATGTACAGAAGTTCTCATATTACTTTATATAAATAGTTGCATAATTGTTTTACAGTAAATAGATAGTCAGGCATTTCCATACAATCTGTGAAATCTAGGCAGAGGTTCCCAAACCTCAATTTGTCAATATTTCTAGGATAACTCCAAAACAAAATTTCCTAGCACACATTTTGAAAAGGGCGACTTGAATGACAGCTAAACTGAGAATTACTAGCGTACTTGGATAGTCTTGTCTTCTATAATATAAATTAATTTGATTAAAAAAAAGGATTTAGTTTACCTGGTACCAAGTTCTTTTTAAAATTTTTATAATGTAATTATCAAAAACATGTTAATATTTTTGTAAAATAATTATATCCAAATATAAGTTGAATTTAAACAGTTCTAAATCATAGCTATTGGTTTTAAATGATTTTTCCATAGATTATCCAATATTGTATGACCCTGTTGACTAATAAAGTGTTGTTAAAATTCACTGCAAACAATGTAAAGCACTTACAAATTATCCCAGTTAAACTAAAAATATTAATAATATGCCACAGTCAAAGATTATTTTGTGAGTGAGGTAGGAGGTGTAACCATGAAAATTATTTGACACTGAAATTATTAATAAAAATTACTATCAATTAAAACCTTGTGAGTGAAAACAAATAAAATTGGAAAGCACATACTTATTAAATGAACGCCTTTGATACTCTTTAAAGCTTATTCTTTTAAATTTCTTAGGATGTGTTCATATTGTGGTAGAAATAAAGAAGAGACTATATTTATACTCTTGTCTGTTATTATAAAATTTGATCAGTAAAAATTAGAATGAAAGGGTTCATACAAGTAGTATGAAAGACATATTTAAGTTTTAATGAGATTTTCAGTTCAATTATATCCATAAATGTTCAATTATATCCACAGATTCTATTGACTCTCCAGCCAAAGATATTAAAAATGCACTCTCATAAAGTTGAATACACATTGCATTAATGTTTTTACAATATTATGAAGAAGAAATGAAAACATTCAAAGATTTATACAAGGCTAATGTGGCTAGAACCAGTCGTCTTATCACAGAGGTAAAATTTCTTGGTAGATCGTACTAGTTTCAACGAAAAAGAACCCAAGGATTGTATGCTTGGCATTGATTTCATGTCTGTTATGATAGTGCACATCTGATTCCCAACAACGTTTGCAGCATTTAGTGAAGTAGACATTACATGACCCTTGATGTAATAAGCATAGAGAAAATGATGATGAACTTAATGAATAAGCATCGGGAAAATGATCATTGAATCAATAAAAAATGTTATAGATAAAGTCTTATTGTTGATAAGTAATGTAAAACCCACCAAAAACGACACAACAAAAATTTTAACAGATGGCAAGTCATCTTAATCAAGCAAATTAAGGAATCACACATTTAAAAAATAAAATAGTAGGTTATTTGACATGCACTATAATTACATTGGATATATTGCTTTCAATAAACACTAAAGGACAAATTAACATTAGTCGTGCCAACTGCATTTCTAAATCTGCTTTTCAGGCTTATAATTAAAATCCTAAATTATTACTGCCACAAATTAACAGTTTTAATGTAATGCAGACATTGTAATCATCAGCATTTAGTTGTTTCTTAAATGGATTGTCTAATGCAAATTTAAACAATGTTCACCTCAGTGAACAGTAAATACTAATAGACTTTTCAGTGTTGCGATAGAAGACTGTATCAGGCAGACTCTTCTGCTCTAAGTATTTTCTCAAACAAAAAGGAGAGCTAAACTCACTGGAGAAATAGTGTAATCCTTAGTGAAATAATCATGTTGGCCTCATCTAAAGCAGTGAGACTCTTAGAATGCAGTTGTTTAGAATCTTCCAACTCACAGAAAGAAGAGGAAATACCATTATCTACTGTCTGAGTGAGCAATTCCGTGAGTTACTGTATGGGAATGACCCCTTTAGTTACAAAATGACTCCAGTAGAATACCAGGGCTTTGCATTCCAGCAAGATTCCCGTACGTCATTGAACCAAGGATCTCATTTAATTCTCACAACTTTTAAAAGTAGTTTCATTATATCATCTTATAGTGAAATGCATTTTAAGACATGTATTACATGTTTGGAATTTTGTCAGATTCCATTTGAAGCTATCCATGTTTAAGCGTGTTGATGCAAAGTGATGTTTTGTGGACATTTGTCTTTATTTCTCTGCCTCATAGTGTATATCTTCTGCTACTTCAATCATTTTGGATTGAATGATTAAATGAATGCTGAAGTTAAAAAGTGTGATTGGAAAAAGCAAGGTGTGATAATAAAATGATTTATAATATAAAGTTTGGTATAATAAAATTTCATTTTAAATTATTGTAAAATAAATGAAGACTTGATTACAAAATAAATGAATTAAGAATTATGTATAGAGATAGTGTTTCCTTTTTTAAAAAGAAGAAATGAATAGGATATACTTGCAAATCTTGGATTTAAATTTGTATTGGTAAAAGTTTTATAAATCAAAAATGATTATGGAAACGCACACATGTAGTTATCAGTATTGTTATTTGCATATATTATTTTACCTACAGAAGAGTCTACAACTACAACATACTTTTAGTCTCCACTACAATTTTAATTATAATAATCTCTATGTAAATTAGCAGTAGCTCATTTCTAGAATTGCTTTTAATTTTATGATTGAAACAGCACAAAAAAATCTTTAACAACTTATGGGGCAACCCAGAATTCTGAAGACAAAACTGTAATGGTGTTCTAATTTATAATTGCCAAATGAGAATTAGAAAAAAATGTAATGATAGAAAAGAGAAAAATATAAAAATCTCATCAGTTTCTTTCTGAACCTTCTTATCTATACCTTGTATTAATAACAACACCTTTATTATTAAGCTCAAAGGCATCCTTAATGATTTCTTATTGATTACCCCATACTTTTGTAAATGGAGATGATGGTCATGACCATGATAATGATGATGATGATGATGATGCCATCAATTCATTTATTGTGAAAGATATTGGTGAGAATACATGACAAAATGAAAGTATCTTTTCAACTATACAATAATCTACAAATATAATATCGGTAATTGAAACCTGAAGTTATTCTATTTAAATTTCTGGTTAGTTGGGGAATCGTTAGGATAAGATATTCATCTTAACTCCAAAATCTATTAACTTTAATAAGATAATTTGGAAATTAATTTCCTTTTAATCTTCATAGCATGTATATTTATATGTTAAAAATATTTTATAATATTATGTCCTGGAGTCTGTAAGGAAGATAGCTGTGTAATTTATTTAAAAAAAAATTCATAAACCTGGAAAACTACCTTGTATTAGTCCATTCTCACACTGCATTAAAGGACTGCCTGAAACTGGGTAATTTACAAAGATAGAAGTCTAATTTAATCACAGATTTGTATGGCTGGGGAGACCTCAGGAAATTTACAATTATGGCAGAAGGGGAAGCAAACATGTCCTTATTTACATGATGGCAGGAAGGAGAAGTTGCCAAGTAAAATGAAGAAAAGCCCCTTATAAAACCACCAGATCTTGCGGTAACTCACTCACTATACAAGAACAGCAGCATGGAGGTAATCGTAACCCATGATTCGATTACCTCCCACTGGGTCCGTCCCAGGACACATGGGGATTATGGAAACTACAATTCAAGATGAGATTTGGGCCAAACCGTGTAATCCCACCCTTGGACCCTCCCAAATCTAAAGTCTTCACATTTCAAAATAAATCATGCCTTCCCACCAGTACCCCAAAATCTTAACTCATTTCGGCATTAACCTAAAGTCTAAGTCCGAAGTTTCATCTGAGACAAGAAAAGTCCCTTCTGCCTATGAGTCTGTAAAATCAAAATCAAGTTAGCTACTTCCTAGATACAATAGGGATACCAGCATTGGGTAAATACAGCCATTCCAAATGGGAGAAAATAGCTACAATAAAGGGGCTACAGGCTCCATGCAGGTCCAAAATCCAGCAGGGCAGTCAAATCTTAAAGCTAGCTCCAAAACGAACTACTTTGACTCCATGTCTTACATCCAGGTCACACTGATGCAAGAGGTGGGTTACCACAGCCTTGGGCAGCTCCACCCCTGTGGCTTTACAGGGTACAGCCCCACTCCCACTTTCCTCCATGGGCCGCCACTGAGTGTCTGCAGGCTTTTCCAGGAACATGGTGCAAGCGATCAGTGAATCCACCATTCTGAGGTCTGGAGGACTGTGGTCATCTTCTCACAGCTCCACTAGGCAGTGCCCCAGTGGGAACACTGTGTGAGGGTTCCAACCCCATATTTCTATTCTGCACTACCCTAACAGAATTTCCCATGAGGGCTCCACCCCTGCAACACACCTCTGCCTGGACAGTCAGGCATTTCCATACAATCTATGAAATCTAGGCAGAGATTCCCAAACCTCAGTTCTTGACTGCTGTCCACCCACAGGCTCAACACCACATGAAAGCTGCCAAGGCATGGGACTTGCACCCTCTGAAGCCATGGCCTGAGCTGTACCTTGGCCCCTTTTAGCCACTGCTGGGACACAGGCGACCAAGTCCTGAGACTGCACAAAGCAGCAAGGCACAGGGCCTGGCACACAAAACCATTTTTTCCTGTTAGGCCTCCAGCCTGTGATGGGAGGGGCTGCCACATAGGTCTCTGACATGCCCTGGAGATATTTTCTTCTTTGTCTTGGTGATTAACATTTTGTTCCTCATTACTTATGCAAATTTCTGCAGCTGGCTTGAATTTCTTCCCAGGAAATTGATTTTTCCTTTGTCAGGTGGCATATTTTTTAAACTTTTATGCTTTGCTTTCCTTTTAAACCTAAGTTCCAATTCCAAACTATTTTTTTTGTGAATACATAAAACTGAATGCTTTTAACTGCACCCAAGTCACCCAAACACTTTGCTGCTTAGAAATTTCTTCTGCCAGATACCATAAATCATGTCTCTCAAGTTCAAAGTTCCACAAATCTCTGGAGCAGGAGCAAAATGCTGCCAGTCTCTATGCATAGCAAGAGTGACCTTTACTCCAGTTCCCAAGAAGTTACTCATCTCCCTCTGAGACCACCTCAACCTGGACTTAATTGTCAATATCAGTATCAGTATTTTGGTCAAAGCCATTTAACAAGTCTCTAGAAAGTTCCAAACTTTCCTACTCTTTCTGTCTTCTGAGCCCTCAAAACTGTTCCAACCTCTGCCTGTCACCCAGTTCCAATGATGCTTTCACATTTTTGTGTACCTTTACAGCAGCACCCACTACCTGGTACCAGTTTACTGTATTAGTCCATTCTCACACTGCTATAAAGTACTGCCTGAGACTGAGAAATTTATTAAAAATGAAAGGTTTAATTGACTCACAGTTCCTTATGGCTGGGGAGGCCTCAGGAATCTCACAACTATGGTGAAAGAGGAAGCAAATACTTCCTTCTTCACGTGACAGCAGGAAGGAGAAATGCTGAGCAAAATGGAGAAAAGCCCCCTAGAATACTGTCAGATCTCATGGGAACTCACTCACTATCATGAAAACAGCAGCATGGGGGTAACTGCTTGATATGCTTTGGCTCTGTGTCCCCACCCAAATCTCATCTTGTAGCTCCCATAATTCCCACATGTTGTGGGAGGGACCCGGGGGGAGGTAATTGAATCATGGGGGGTGGGTCTTTCCCATGCTGTTCTCATGATACTGAATAAGTCTCAAAAACCTGGGATGGTTTAAAAAACAGGAGCTTCCATGCACAAGCTCCCTCTCTTTTTGCCTGCAACCATCCCTGTAAAATGTGAATTGCTCCTCATTGCCTTCCAACATGATTGTGAGACTTCCACAGCCATATGGAACTGTAAGTTTATTAAATCTCCTTCTTTTGTAAATTGCCCAGACTCAGGTATGTGTTTATCCACAACGTAAAACACAAACAAAAACAAAAACAAAAACAAAAAACAAAAAAAACAGACTAATACAGTAAATTGGTACCAGGAGTGAGGTATTGTTGAAAAGATACCCGAAAATGTGGAAGTGACTTTGGAACTGGGTAACAGGCAGAGGTTGGAACAGTTTGGAGGGCTCAGAAGAAGAAAGGAAAATGTGGGAAGGTTTGGAACTTCCTAGAGACTCGTTGAATGGCTTTAACAAAAATGCTGATAGTAATGTGAACAATAAGGTCCAGGCTGAGGTGGTCTCAAATGGAGATGAGGAACTTATTGGGAACTGGAGCAAAAGTAACTCGTTATATTTTCGCAAAAAGACTGGAGGCATTTTGCTCTTGCAAGGGGATTTGTGGAACTTTGAACTTGAGAGAGATGATTTAGGGTATCTGGTAGAAGAAATTTCTAAGCCACATAGCATTCAAGAGGTGACTTGGGTGCTGTAAAAGGCATTCAGTTTTATAAGGAAAGGAGAGCATAAGAGTTCAGAAAGTTTGCACATGACAATGCAATAGAAAAGAAAAACCCATTTTCTGAGGAGAAATTCAAGCTGGCTGCAGAAATTTGTATAAGCAGGAGCCAAATGTGAATCCACAAGACAATGGGGAAAATGCCTCTAGGGCACGTCAGAGGTCTTCATGGCAGCCTGTACCATCACAGGCCAAGAGGCCTAGGAGAAAAAAGTATTTTTGTGAGCAGGGCCCCGGGTCCCCATGTTGTGTGCAGCATAGGGACCTGGTGCCCTGGGTCCCAGCTTCTCCAGCTGTGGTGGAAAGGGGCCAATGTAGAGCTCAGGCTGTGGCTTCAGAGGGTGCAAGCTTCAACCTTTGGCAGTTTCCCATGTGGTGTTGAGCTTGTGAGTGCACAGAAGTCAAGAATTGAGGTTTGGAAACCTCTGCCTAGATTTCAGAAGATGTATGGAAATGCCTGGATACCCAGGCAGAAGTTCCCTGCAGGGATGGGGTTCTCATAGACAATCTCTGCTAGGGCAGTGCAGAAGGGAAATGTGGGGTAGGGGCCCCCATACAGAGTCCCTACTGAGGCACGAGCTAGTGGAGCTGAGAGAAAAGGGGCACCATACTCCAGACCCCAGAATGGTAGATCCACTGATACCTTGCACTGTGCACCTGGCAAAGCTGCAGACACTCAACACCAGCCCATGAAAGCAGCCAAGAGGGAGACTGTACCCTGGAAAGCCACAAGGGCAAACCCACTTCTTGCATTGGCATGACCTGGATGTGAGACATCCAGGAGGATCTCAAAGGAGATCATTTTGGATCTCTAAAATTTGACTGCCCCACTGAATTTTTGACTTGCATGAACCCTATAGCCCCTTGGTTCTGGCCAATTTCTCCCATTCTGAATGGTTGTATTTACCCAATGCCTGTACACCCATTGTATCTAGGAAGTAACTAACTTGCTTTTAATTTTACAGGCTCATAGGTGGAAGGGACTTGCCTTGTCTCAGATGAGACTTTAGACTGTGGACTTTTGAGTTAATGCTGAAATGAATTAAGACTTGGGGACTGTTGGAAAGGCATGATTTGTTTTGAAATGTGAAGACATGAGATTTGGGAGGGGCCAGGGAGTGAAATGATATGATTTGGCTCTGTGTCCCAATCCAAAGTTCATCTTGTAGCTCTTATAATTCCCACATGTTGTTAGAGGGACCTGGTGGGAGATAACTGAATCATGGGGCAAGTCTTTCCCATGCTGTTCTCATGATAGGAAATAAATCTCACAAGATCTGATGGTTTTTAAAATGGGATTTTCCAGATTGCTGGCAAGATGGCTGAATAGGAAGAGCTTCAGTCTGCAGCTCCCAGTGAGATCGACGCAGAAGGTGGGTGATTTTTGCATTTCAAACTGAGGTACGTGGTTCTTCTCATTGGAACTGGTTGGACAGTGGATGCGTCCCACAGGTGGGCAAGCCAAAGCAGGGTGGGGCATCACCTCACCTGGGAAGCACAAGGAGTCAGGGAATTTTCTCCCCTACCCAAGGGGAGCTGTGAGGGACTTAGCCTGAGGAACTCTGGCACAGATACTGGGCTTGTCCCATAGTCTTTGCAAGCCACAAACCAAGAGATTCTCTCCCATGCCTATCCCATCAGGGCCCTGGGTTTCAAGCACAAAACTGGGCAGCCATTTGGGCAGACACGAAACTACCTGCAGGAGTTCTTTTTTCCATACCCCAGTGGTGCCTGGAACACCAGTGAGACAGAACCATTCACTCACCTGGAAAGGGATGCTGAAGCCAGAGAGCCAAACAGTTTGGCTCAGTGGGTCCCACCCCCAGGGAGCTCAGCAAACTAAGATCCACTGGCTTGAAATTCTTGCTGCCAGCAGAGCAGCAGTCTGAGATAGACTTGGGATGTTCGAGCTTGGTTGGGGGAGGGATGTCTGCCATTGCTGAGGCTTGAGTAGGTGCTTTTATGCTCACAGTGTAAACAAAGCCACTGGGAAGTTCGAACTGGGTGGAGTCCACTGCAGCTCAGGAAGATTTCTCTGCTCTGGGCAGGGCATCTCTGAAAAAAGGCAGCAGCCCGTCAGGCACTTCTAGACAAAACGCCCATCTCCCTGGGACAGAGCACCTGGGGGAAGGGGCAGCTGTGGACACAGCTTCAGCAAACTTAAATGTCCCTGCCTGACAGCACTGAAGAGAGCAGCGGACTTCTCAGCACAGTGTTCGAGCTCTGCTAAGGGTCAGACTGCCTCCTCAAGTGGGTCCCTGACCCTTGTGTATCCTGACTGGGAGATACCTCTCAGTAGGGGCTGACAGGCACCTCATACAGGAGAGCTCTGGCTGGCAACTGGCAGGTGCCCCTCTGGGATGAAGCTTCCAGAGGAAAAATCAGGCAGCAATCTTTGCTGTTCTGCATCCTTCGCTGGTGATACCCAGGCAAAAAGGGTCTGGAGTGGACCTCCAGCAAACTCCAGCAGACCGGCAGAAGAGGAGCCTGACTGTTAGAAGGAAAACTAACAAACAGAGAGGAATAGCACATACACTCAAAGACCACATCCAAAGGTCGCCAACATCAAAACCAAAGGTAGATAAATCCACAAAGTTGGGAAGAAACCAGCGCAAAAAGGTTGAAAATTCCAAAAACCAGAATGCCTATTCTCCTCCAAAGGATCAGAACTCCTCGCCACCAAGGGAATAAAACTGGATGGTGAATGAGTTTGACGAACTGACAGAAGTAGGCTTCAGAAGGTGGGTAATAACAAACCCCTCTGAGCTAAAGCAGCATGTTCTAACCCAATGCAAGGAAGCTAAGAACCTTGAAAAAAGGTTAGACGAATTGCTAACTAGAATAACCAGTACAGAGAAGAACATAAATGACCTGATGAAGCTGAAAAACATAGCACAAGAACTTCGTGAAACATAAACAAGTTTCAATAGCCGAGTTGATCAAGTGGAAGAAAGGATATCAGTGATTGAAGATCAACCTAATGAAATAAATACAGAAGACAAGATTAGAGAAAAAAGAATAAAAAAGGAACATACAAATCCTCCAAGAAATATGGGCCTATGTGAAAAGACCAAATCTACATTTGATTGGTGTACCTGAAAGTAACAAGGAGAATGGAACCAAGTGGGAAAACACTCCTGGAGAACTTCCCCAACCTAGCAAGACCGGCCAACCTTCAAATTCAGGAAATACAGAGAACACCACAAAGATACTCCTTGAGAAGAGCAATCCCAAGACACATAATTGTCAGATTCACCAAGGTTGAAATGAAGGAAAAAATGTTAAGGGCAGCCAGAGAGAAAGGTCGGGTTACCCACAAAGCGAAGCCCATCAGACTAACAGCGGATCTCTCTGCAGAAACCCTACAAGCCAGAAGAGAGTGGGTGACAATATTCAACATTCTTAAAGAAAAGAATTTTCAAACTGGAATTTCATATCTAGCCAAAATAAGCTTCATAAGTGAAGGAGAAATAAAATACTTTACAGACAAGCAAATGCTGAGAGATTTTTGTCATCGCCAGGCCTGCCTTACAAGAGCTCCTGAAGGAAGCACTAAACATGGAAAGGAATAACTGGTACCAGCCACTGTGAAAACATACCAAATTGTAAAGAACTTCAACACTATGAAGAAATTGCATCAACCAATGGGCAAAACAGCCAGCTAGCATCATAATCACAGGATCAAATTCACACATAACAATATTAACCTTGAGTGTAAACAGCCTAAATGCCCCAATTAAAGACAAAGACTGGCAAATTGGATAAAGAGTCAAGACCCATCAATGTGCTATATTCAGGAGACCCATCTCACGTGCAAAGACACACATAGGCTCACAATAAAGAGATGAAGGAATATTTACCAAGCAAATGAAAAGCAAAACAAAGCAGGAGTTGCATCCTAATCTCTGATAAAACATACTTTAAACCACCAGATCAATGAGACAGAATATTAATAAGGGTATTCAGGACTTGAACTCAGCTCTGGACCAAGTGGATCTAAAAGACATCTACAGAGCTCTCCACCCCAAATCAACAGAATATACATTCTTCCCAGCACTTCATCACACTTATTCTAAAATTGACCACATAATTAAAAGTAAAACCCTCCTCAGTAAATGCAAAAGAACAGAAATCATAACAAACAGTCTCTCAAACCACAGTGCAATCAAATTAGAACTCAGGATTAAGAAACTCACTCAAAACTGCACAACTACATGGAAACCGAATGACCAACAACCTGCTCCTGAATGACTACTGGGTACATAATGAAATGAAGGCAGAAATAAAGATGTTATTTGAAACCAATGAGAACGAAGACACAACACACCAGAATCTCTGGGATCCATTTAAAGCAGTGTGTAGAGGGAAATTTATAGCACTAAATGCTCAAAAGAGAAAGAAGGAGAGATCTAAAATTGACACCCTAACATCAAAATTACAAGAACTAGAGAAGCAACAGCAAACAAATAGAAAATCTAGCAGAAGACAGGAAATAACTAAGATCAGAGCAGAACTGATGGAGATAGAGATATGAAAAACACTTCAAAAAATCAATGAATCCGGGATCTGATTTTTGAAATGATCAACAAAATAGATAGAACACTATCCAGACTAATAAAGAAGAAAATGGAGAACAATCAAATAGAAACATAAAAATATGATATAGGGGCTATCACCACTGATCCCACAGAAAGGCAAAAATACCATCAGAGAATACTAAAAACACTTCTATGCAAATAAACTGAAAAATCTAGTAGAAATGGATAAATTCATGGACACATACACCCTCCCAAGTCTAAACAAGGAAGAAGTTGAATCCAATAACAAGTTCTGAAATTGAGGTAATAATTAATAGCATATGAACCAAAAAAAGTCCAGGACCAGATGGATTCACAGCCAAATTCCACCAGAGGTACAAAGAGAAGCTGGTACCATTCCTTCTGAAACTATTCCAAATAATAGGAAAAGAAGGAAGCCTCCCTAACTTATTTTATGAGGCCAACATCATGCTGATACCAAAAACTGGCAAAGACACAACAAAAAAAGAAAATTTCAGGCCAATATCCCTGATGAACATTGATGAGAAAATCCTCAATAAAATACTGTCAAACCAAATCCAGCAACACATGGAAAAGCTTATCCACCATGATCAAGTGGATGCATCCCAAGGCTTTATCCCTGGGATGCCAGGCTGGTTCAACATACACAAATCAATAAACATAATCCATCACATAAACAGAACCAATAACAAAACCACATGGTTACTTCAATAGATGCAGAAAAGGCCTTCGACAAAATTCAACACGCCTTCATGCTAAAAACTCTCAATAAACTAGGTATCGATGGGCCATATCTCAAAATAATAAGAACTGTTTATGACAAACCCACAGCCAATATCATACTGAATGAGCAAAAACTGGAAGCATTCCCTTTGAAAACTGGCACAGGACAAGGATGCCTTCTCTCATCACTCCTATTCAACATAGTATTGGAAGTTCTGGCCAGGGCAATTAGGCAAGAGAAAGAAATAAAGGGTATTCAAATAGGAAGAGAGGAAGTGAAATTGTCTCTGTTTGCGGATGACATGATTGTATATTTAGAAAACTTCATCATCTCAGCCCAAAATCTCCTTAAGCTGATAAGCAACTTCAACAAAGTCTCAGAATACAAAATCAACTTGGAAAAATCATAAGCATTCCCATACACCAATAGCAGACAAACAGAGAGTCAAATCATGAGTGAACTCCTATTCACAATTGCTACAAAGAGAATAAAATACGTAGGAATACAACTTACAAGGGATGTGAAGGACCTCTTCAAGGACAGCTACAAACCACTGCTCAAGGAAATAAGAGAGGACACAAACAAATGGAAAAACATTCCATAATCATGGATAAGAAGAATCAATATCATGAAAATGTCCATACTGCCCAGAGTAATTTATAGATTCAATGCTATCCCCATCAAGCTATCACTGACTATCTTCACAGAACTGGAAAAAACTACTTTAAACTTCATATGGAACCAAAAAAGAGCCCCCATAGTCAAGACAATTCTGGGCAAGAAGAACACAGCTGGAGGCATCGTGCTACCTGACTTCAAAATATACTACAAGGCTACAGTAACCAAAACAGCATGGTATGGTACCAAAACAGATATATAGAGCAATGGAATAGAACAGAGGCCTCAGAAACAACACCACACATCTACAACCATCTGATCTTTGATAAACCTGACACAAACAAACAATGGGGAAAAGATTCCCTAATTGATAAATTGTGTTGGGAAAACTGGCCAGCCATATGCAGAAAACTGAAACTGGACCCCTTCCTTACACCTTATACAAAAATCAACTCAAGATAGATCAAAGACTTAAACCTAAGACCTAGGACCATATAAATCCTAGAAGAAAACCTGGGCAATATCATTCATGACATAGGCATGGTCAAAGACTTCATGCCTAAAACACCAAAAGCAATGACAACAAAAGCCAAAATTGACAAATGGGATCTAATTAAACTAAAAAGCTTCTGCATAGCAAAGGAAACTATCATCAGAGTGAACAGGCAACTTACAGAATGGGAGAAAATTTTTGCAATCTATCCATCTGACAAAGGGCTAATATCCAGAATCTACAAAGAACTTAAACAAATTTACAAGAAAAAAATGAACAATCCCATCAAAAAGTGGGCAAAGGATATGAACAGACACTTCTCAAAAGAAGACATTTATGCAGCCAACAGACACACGAAAAAATGCTCATCATCACTGTCATTAGAGAAATGCAAATGAAAACCACTATGAGATGCCATCTGACACCAGTTAGAATGGCGATCATTAAAAAGTCAGGAAACAGGCCAGGCATGGTGGCTTACACCTGTAATCCCAGCACTTTGGGAGGCCAAGGTGGGTGGATCACGAGGCCAGGAGATCGAGACCATCCTGACTAACACGGTGAAACCCCGTCTCTACTAAAAATACAAAAAATTAGCCGGGTGTGGTGACAGGTGCCTATAGTCCCAACTACCCGGGAGGCTGAGGCAGGAGAATGGTGTGAACAACCCAGGAGGCAGAGCTTGCAGTGAGCCAAGATCATGCCACTGCACTCCAGCCTAGGAGACAGAGCGAGACTCCATCTCAAAAAAAAAAAAAAAAAAAAAGGTCAGGTAACAACAGATGCTGGAGAAGATGTGGAGAAATAGGGATGCTTTTACACTGTTGGTGGGAGTGTAAATTGGTTCAACCATTGTGGAAGAAAGTGTGGTGATTCCTCAAGGATCTAGAACTAGAAATACCATTTGACCCAGCAATCCCATTACTGGGTATATAACCAAGCGATTATAAATCATTCTGCTATAAGACACATGCACACGTATGTTTATTGCAGCAGTATTCACAATAGCAAAGAATTGGAACCAACACAAATGTTCATCAATAATAGACTGGATAAAGAAAATGTGGTGCATATACACCATGGAATACTATGCAGCTATAAAAAAGGATGAGATCATGTCCTTTGGAGGGACATGGATGAAGCTGGTAACCATTGTTCTCATCAAACTATCACAAGAACAGAAAACCAAACTGCGCATGTTCTCACTCATAAGTGGGAGTTGAAAATGAGAACACATGGACATAAGGAGGGGAACATCACACACCAGGGTCTGTCGGGGGGGTGGGGGGCTGGGGGAGGGATAACATTAGGAGAAATACCTAATGTAGGTGATGGGTTGATGGGTGCAGCAAACCACCATGGCACATGTATACCTATGTAACAAAACTGCATGTTCTGCACATGTACCCCAGAATTTAAAGTATAATAAAAAATAAGAATAATAGAATAAAATAAAAACGGAAGTTTCTGTGCACAAGCTCTCTTTTTGCCTGCCGCCATCCAAATAAAATGTGACTTGCTCCTTCTTGCCTTCCACCATGATTGTGAGGTCTCCTCAGCCATGTGGAACTGTAAGCCCATTAAAACTCTTTCTTTTGTAAATTGCCCAGTTTCAGGTGTGTGTTAATCAGCAGTGTAAAAAACAGACTAATATGCCACTTCCGTGATTCAATTACCTCCCACTGGGTCCCTTCCATGACACGGGGTTTGTGGGAACTACAATTCAAGATCAGATTTGGGTGGGGTCACAGCCAAACCATGTCGTACCTGTATTATATACCCTCTCCTGCAATCATTCAAACTTTTGTCATGAAAAACCTTTAAATCATTGTACAACACATTATAACCCTAGATAGCAATACTGTACTTGTTCTTATTTTCTTCTCATTTTTAAGATTCCCAAGGCTATTTAGATTCCATAATAAAATTGTATGTTAGCCATTTTACAACAGAGAAATTTGGCAAGTACCACGCCATTTTCTCTGACACTCTTTAATATGCCACTTTTCATTGGGTGCACTAATCATTTAAAATAAGCCTTCCCTGCTAAGCATTGTTTCTGTGGATTCTGTAGGTAGTATGTTGACCTTCCAGCACAATTTATACATCTTTAAAATTTTGTGATTAGCTTGTATTTCCATACTTGTGGGGTGTGGAGGGCTTTCTAAGACTCCCTGTATCATATACAAAAGAAAATGTGGAACATTTGCTATGAACCCTTCACGAAAATTCTGTGCTCCTGCATCTTGTGAGCTCCCTTTCACATAATATTCCACTGTTTATTATTTTATTGAACACTTTAACTACTTAACAAATTTGGTTATTATTTAATGACTAACCAAAATAAAGCCTAATATATTCACACACTGAGGTTCACACAATGCGTTTTTTTGTTTGTTTGTTGTTTATTCTTTTAAATTATTTTAGTTTTGGTTTTACCCAAAATGAAACTCACATCTCTTCTCCAGAGTAACCTCTATTCTTATATCTATTGGTCAGCAACCTAGACTATATAATCAATTCAAAGTTTATCATGTGATTCTTGCTCCACTAATTTTCCATCCTTGCTAAGACATTTTAGTTAATTTATACAGAAAAGAAGCCATCTCAGATCTTCGGGGGTTGACAGACCAGTCAGACTATCCATGAAGAAGATGTACATCCATGAACACTAGCATACACAAATTATACAAACGTACTATTAAATATAGGTTAAATGGGCAAAACCATTTTTAGTTGTAGAGATTAAGAACATACATCCTAGAATTGGAAGCCTTGAACTCCAATCTTGAGTGTGCTCTTGATCGTATGACAGCAGCTTCTGCACCTCTTTCTTAATCCCATTCACAATCTATATTCTGAGCCATGATTGCCCACATTGGGGTTTATCACTTGACAGCCTCCATCCCACATCCCTTGATATAGCATCCTGGGCTTGGCACAGACTTTATGTCATTCCTGTACTTACAGATTTAGAATGACTTTCTATTGTTCATTTTTGCAGACCAAATCCTTCCACACAAGTCAGAGAATTTTGTATTGGTAATTAAGGAAAAGCTTTAAGTCACTGTCAAAAGTGTCAGTCAGGGAGGTGGCAGCTGAAATGAAGCTGGGTGCAGTGCTGACATTGCTTATGATTTGTGAGATGCTGCAACAGCCACGGACCACAGATGACAGAAAGATGACATGGAATATTGTGGACTAATAGACTTTATTGATCAAGGAAACTAGTTACAAAGATGAAGGTAAAAATCACAAACACCATCCAAATGTGCTATTGCTTATATAGGGTTGAATATAATAAGGTAATTATTCAGTCATTGAAACAAACACCTGCCCCACAATACCTTTATAAATGTATTCTTCAGAAAATAATTCTCAAGAGAAGGTCTTCGTAAAGTACTGTTCAGTCCCATCATGAACTTTATTACAGAGACGTATCTAAGAGGGAATGGAGTTACGTTGCTGTACGGGATATTTTGAAGGCGTGTAGACTCTGATAGCCATAATATGAAACAAAATGGAAAGTAAATAAGAATAAAAGTAAGAAGCAAATTTAAAGTAGGTTTAACTGTCTTATTTACATGTTCAATTTTCACTTTCTTATCTTTTTTTAACCGAAAATTCACATTGCCTAAAGATGTAAATGTGAAAATGTCACACATAGTAAAGAAAATATATCATTGCAAGGATATCCTGATAATGAATAAAAATTATGGAATCATAAATGTATTTTTGGGTAAAAATACAAATTTTAAGAGTATTGGATAAGGGAGCTCATGGATGAGCTATATTATTTTGAAAGTTTCATGTTCCTTTTTTGTCATTAGAAATCTTTATGTAGAGCTATAACTGGAAATATAATTTCATGTCTCGTGTAAATCATGCGTTCATTTTGCACATACATTAAGCTGACAAAAAATCATATTCTATTTGATACTCATGCTAGACTTCAAATAGAGAATATTCTTAAAACATGAAGTGATGAAGCATAAAATAACACCATTATGTTCCCTAAAAGAACAGAATCACATTTGAGATATATTATTCCTAAGTTCAGCATTGATGCTGATATCACATTTTCTTCCCCAACTGTGAATAGCAGTTTCAGAAATTTGATATTTTCAAGGGATACTTGAACTCTCTGATGTTTCATTCATTGAAATATTATTGCTCATATTTCTATCATGATTGTCGAAGTGAAACATGATACCCATTTCTTCTCTGAGAAAATTTCATTGTTCCCGTTTGCAATGATATGAGATATGTGAGTTGAGCTCTTATTGTGACTTATTGGTATGACAAAATTTGAGCCTCAGTCTTATCAAATTCTGTTGAATAGTTCTGATAATATAACAAAAGAGAAAGCCAGCATATTTTTGTTAGGGGGAACCTTCAAAATGATTAAACACATGATAGTTTTGATAAATTTATCAATATCTAATATCTTAATATATTGTGAAAGAAGCATTTATTATCTCAAAGCTTTGATTTTGAGATATTATTGTTCAAGATATTTTTGTGCCACTTAGCCTTGTGACAAAAGAATATAATAAACAATAGCAAAAATAAGAGACAAGGCCAGGTGCAGTGGCTCACACTTGTAATCCCAGCACTTTGGGAGATCAAAGTCAGGGGATTGCTTGAGCCCAGGAGAAACCAGCCTGGGCAACATTGGGAGACTCCATCTCTGCAAAATATAAAAAAGTTAACCAGGTGTGGTGGCACGTGCCTGTAGTCCCAGCTCCTCAGAAGGCTGAGGTGGGAGAATTGGCGTAAGCCTGGCAGGTTGAGGCTGCAGTGAGCTGTGATCATACCAATGCACTCTAGACTGGATGACAGAGCAAGATTCTGTCTCAAAAAGAAAAAAAAGAGAGACAAAGAGTGAAGTTTCATCTTGAAAAGAATTATACATAGACAATGATGATAAAATTATAATTTATATATGCATGTGACAACAATTGAATCCAAAACTTTGACATTTTTAAATGACGTTAAAAGTCATTTGTTATGGCTAGATATTATTCTCTAATAATCACCTTATGGTTTTAAATTTATACTTCAATTTATCTTTTTAATTTCTTTGCATAATAAAAAATCATTTAAATTTTTAGACAAAAATATAAATAAAACATAAAGTATATAAAAGTAGCACTTTATTGAAATATTTTGCACCCTTTCTAAACCAAATGCTCATCTAATAGTTTTAAAATTATGTTTTTTTTGTTTTTGTTTTTTGTTTTCCTGAGACAGAGTCTTTCTCTGTCACCCAGGCTGGAGTGCAGTGGTGCGATCTCGGCTCACTGTAAGCTCTGCCTCCTGGGTTCACGCCATTCTCCTGCCTCAGCCTCTCGAGTAGCTGGGATTACAGGCGTGAGCCACCACACCCGGCCAATTATGGGTATGTATTATATTTGATGAACAAAATAAATCAGATTTTAAAAATTAATACATTTATTATAATTAAATAGAAATTGTATATATTTATCATATACAATACAATGTTCTGAAATAGTTATACATTGAGGGATGGATAAATCAAATTAATTAATATATATATATTACTTAACATATTTACCATTTTTGTGGTGAGAACCCTTAAAATCCCTCTTATTGATTTTTAAGATAACACCATGTTGTACAATATATCGCTTGAACTTATTCCTCCTAAGTGAAATTTTGTAATCTTTGACTAACATCTTCCAAACTCCTCCCCCCAGTCCCTGGTAATCACCATTCAACTCTCTATTTCACTTAGTTCAACTTTGTTAGATTCCATATGCATTTGAGATAATGCAGTATTTGTCTTTCTGTACCTGGCTTATTTCACTTGACATAATGTCCTCCAGGTTCATTCATACTGTCACAAATGATAGGATTTCCTTCTTTTTTAAGGCTGACTACTATTCCATTTTGTATCTATGCCGTATTTTCTTTCTCCATTTTATATGGTTTCGACATTTGTCCCCTCCAAATCTCATGTTGAAATGTGACCTCCAAAGTTGGATGTTGGCCTAGTGGAAGGTGTTTGGGTCATGGGGGCAGATCCCTCATGAATGGCTTGGTGTTGTCCTTGCAGTAATGAATTCTCACTCTATTAGTTCACGTGAAGGTTGGTTGTTTAAAAGAGCCGGCATCTTTCTTGCTCCCTCTGTCACCATGTGACACACCTGCTCCCCCTTCACCTTCTTCCATAAGTAAGAACTTCCTAAGGCCTCACCAGAAGCCAAGCAGATGCTGGTGCCATTCTTGTACAGCCTGTAGAACCATGATCCAAATAAACCTCTTTTCTTTATAAATTATCCAGTCTCAGGTCTTCCTTTATCGTACCTCAAAACAGACTAACACACTGTTTATCTGTTGATGGACATTTCCTTTAATTCCAAGTCTTGACTGTTACAAATAATGTTGCAATGAACAGAAACTTAACTATTAATGGTTTAATTAAAAAGGAGTGTATTTTCCTGACATCACTGTGCAATTATTCATTTGTTGGTTCTCATGTCCAAATTCATCCTCTTTGTACCAGCTTCGCAATAATAGATAATTTTTCTTAAACATTTCTCTTTTATACTGGGCACCCTCATAAACTTTAACAGCTGAAAGACATTGGAGGTACCCTGTGGAAGGAGGAGGTTCTTTCTCCCAGCTCTAGTGGCTGTACCTCCAGCAAATGTGGGTAGGAGGGTCATCAGATGGTTCTCTGTCCCAGACAGATGCCCAGAGTGCCTAGGGTGCAACAAACTTGCAGAAAAACATGGCGGTCACCTTTGCACCTTGATATGGTGTGGCTGTGTCTTCACCCAAATCTCATTTTGAATTGTACCTCCCATAATTCCCACGTGTTGCGGGAGGGACCTGGTAGTAGGTAATTGAATCATGGATGCAGGAATTTCCCATGCTGTTCTCGTGATAGTGAATAAGTCTCATAAGATCTGATGGTTTTATAAAGAAGAGTTCCCCTACACAAGCTCTTGCCTGCCACCATATAAGACACAACTTTGCTCCTCATTAGCCTTCCACCATGATTGTGAGGCCTCCCCAGGCATGTGGAACTGTGAGTCCCTTAAAACTCTTTCCTTTATAAATTACCCAGTCTCAGGTATTTATTAGCAGCATGAGATCAGACTAATACACACTTGATGCAGACATCACGTGTCCCAGACCTCCTACACTGTGTGCTCCTGGTCTCCTGCCTAGACTGGTGCCCCATGCGCTCTGACTGCATAGCTCTCTCTCCAAGTCTATCCCCTGCAGCCTGTCCTAAAGAGAACACTGCCCGCTGGATACCTCCTCTCCCCTCTCCACCGGCTCCCTTCCCTTCTGCACAATGGTTCATCTAGACACAGGCTCAGCAGTGCCCCAGAAATATGCTCCTCACTTGCCCAGCAGCTGCACACCAGCTCTGCTCTGTGCAAACCATAAAAGTTATCTGCCATTCACTGGCCTGCAAATACAACTCCAAAGAGGTCAGAGCCTCAGCCTTGGTGGAGAGGGTCCATTCTAAAATTGTTCATCTTTGGATATGCTCCCTAAGCTGTAGGGTAGCATATGGTACCATTATTTTTTCTTATAGTGTAGTAATTATTTAGATTAAATCTCTCCTATTTAAGTAACCATATAGGTCATGGCTGGCCCCAAACTGGCATAACATCATGAAGCAGAGAGTTAGGTAGAGTTGGTTAGTTCAGTGCCTCTAGGACTTCAAGAAACTCCTGCTGAATGAATGCAAAGGTAACATGGAGTGAAGAATGGAAGCCGGAAACTACAAACACTATGCTCTCATGACCAGCTGCAGAAATGGAGACATTAGAGTTGTGCATATACCCTTTCATACATAAGTATAAACATAACAATTACTATCTAATTTCTCCTCTACACTATCCCAACAATGTAATCACCCAGAAAAGGACTGAAGGAGTATAGGGCATGTGTATCCACATTTTGCATCTCTCCCTTTTGGGGTAGGGAGGAGCATATCTTAGCTTGTATGAAGCATGGGTTTATCACTCTGGATGACAATGATGTTCTTTTTTGGGTATGAATATTTAGCTGTAAGAGTGTGTGGAAGACTACAAATAGTTTCACATATTTCCACCATCCCAGATTGCATACCTCTGTTCAATGGGACTTTGCCTCACCTCCAAGTAATATATGGAATCTTGAATCTCAGCTGGCTCAATGACTTAACAAAATGTAACTGAATGCTGCTCCATAACTTCTGAGACTAGGCCCTGAGAGAACATGTAGCCTCCAGTTTCACTCTTTGGATTGCAGGTCTGAAAGGAAGTTAGTCTAAGCCTTCTGTGCACATGAGCTCATGTGGAAGACTCAGTGTCCTCTGGCACCTGCAGGTACTAAGTGCCAGAAATGTGAGTGAGCCTGCCTATACCTTCCACTTGGATGTAGCTCCATCAGTAAGCCCAGGTGAAACAAAGAGAGAACCCATCCAACCAAACCACAGAATCCTGAGAAATAATGTCATTGTCAAGTCATGGAGTTACCAAGAACTAACTGAAACAAAGTGTGTGTGTGTGTGTGTGTGTGTGTGTGTGTGTGTATGTGTTGACAAAGAAGTAGACTGACCGTGCTGGTTCCTGTTCTCTGTGGTTGATTTGGCATTATGGCTACCCCTTTCCACAGTCTCTGCCTCATCACACTCACTCTGGGAAAGTGCATTTCCCAAGCCCCTGCCTCCTATGCTAGACATGAAATTCCAAAAATAAAAGCCCTTCCTTGAGATTTGGAAACAAGAAGAGATGGGAAAATCCATCTGTTTCATAATTATATATTATTGCCTAAAGATTGTATTATTATTTTATGTATAATAAAATATTATTAATCGTGATTATATTATTAATTTTATTCTATCTCCAATTTCAAAGCATCTCTTTTGATTTTTATTCTTCAAGACAGATGCTAACAATATGGATATCTGGATCACAGCTATGTGTACTTCAAACATGAACAGATACTGTCCACTTACTTGGAAAAACTAGCATTTTATATTAAAATTGGTATATGATAATATTATTTTTTCTTAATTATACCAGTAATATATTTTGTCAACTCTTCCAACAGGGAAGAAATAGTATCTTAATGTTACAAGTTGCATTCCCCTGATTAGCCATGAAGTTGGGTATATTTTCACTAATTTATTGACAATCTGTATGTTTTTCTACAGATTGTCTATTCACATCCTTTGTCAAAATACATTCGTTTTTATTTGAATAGGAGCTACTTGCAAATAATGACTATTGATTGTTTTAAGTGCTACAACTAATTTCTCTCAGGCTGTTTTGACATTTCTTAAAAACACAAAGACACTGAAATTTCTCATGCCTATAATTACAACACTTTGGGAGGCTGAGTTGGAAGGATCACTTGAGGCCCAGAGTATGAGACAAAGCTGGGCAGCAGAGCAAGACCCTGCCTTAACAAATAAATAAATAAAATAAAGGTATGAAATTTTCAGTTGATTCTTCATCATTAATTTCATCTGATTCTTCATGTATTTGTTTCATGACTCCTGGGGTTTTCCCCAACCATTCATCTTACTAAAATTCAATCTTCAAATAAAATGTGGTCATCTCTGTTTGCTCTTATTCATAGTTGCCCTTGATTTTTCATTCCTCTGATTAATCAGTTTTTTTAAAAAACACTCTTCAAGCATTTATTGTGTAGCCAGTATGGTTCATTTCAACATCTGTCACCACATAAAATGTCTTTCCAACATTGTTGGGCCGTTTGGCTTAGCTAGGCATCGTTTGGTTGCTAGAACAGAGAAATTCAACCTTACTAAGGTGAAAATCAAGACCCGTGATAAGAATAAATGGATATGCCACGTTTCCTAGTAAAATGAAATATACAAAGCCTTCAATAAGAGGAAAGGAATTTGGAATTATCTGTCTTTTTCATGGCATAATGCTGCTCAATTTTACAGGTCTCTGTATTTCTGTTCCCCTTCATTTTCTTCAAAATGCCAGAAATTCTCTATTAGTTCGAAAGTTTGCTTTGTCTAAAAACAGCCACAAAAATGAGACTCCCAGATCCTGAGTTTATATGAACACACACAATTCACTATAGCATCTGGGTAGTGTAAATCTTACCTGTATATACTCTTTAGAGATAGAATTTCTGTATTCAAATCTCAGCTTTGCCACTGAAAATTCAGCAAACTATTCAACCTGTGACTCAGGACTGCTTTAATAAGAATTAAACAAGTTAACTGGTGTTAAAAATTTTAAGAAGTATCTGCATACATAAATGTCCATTTTTCTTATAGAATGATTAATTCCTAACTCATTATTTCTTACTTCATTCCAAAATGCTAATGAGGCAAACTCGTTCAGAAGTGAGTATGTCAGCTTTTCTGTATTAGTCAGCTTTCACAGCAGTAACAACCAACCAAATTGCTTCAGTGGCTTATGAGAACAACTTCTATTTCCTGCGGATGATACATCATGATTTCTGGTCAGGGCTGACTCTTCTGAGCTCAGCTTGGCTTGACTTCACAAGTCTTCTGTAACTCACGTGGAAGGGATGCTTCTCTTTGGGCCTCACGGTGGTGGTTGGAGTAAGAGGGTACACAACATGCTCTCCTGTATTAGGTGCATATTGTAGTCCTCATTAGCTACAGTCTGGGGTTTTGTAATTAAGTAAATAGTTCTACTCCCTTCAGAGAACACATGCCTCCAAGAAAAATCTTAAGAGAACAGCAAGATGATTTTGGATTTTTCTGGAATACCTTTCATGGCCTTGGTTCTGATGGGCTACATCTGGACTGTTCTTTGCATCACATTCCCCCTGACTTCTTCCACCCCATCTCCTCATCATTGCTTAACTTCTCAGGTCTGACAGGCCTTGTATTTTAAGACTCTAATCTTATCATTTTCTTTATAAATACAATGTTTGTTTGAGTATTGTTAATAAGTTGTATCTTTTTTAAATGCTCTACAACTCTAGGAGATTCCAGAATATGGAAGAATCTGTGACAGAGACCATAGGTGGTTCCCGAAGCCAAAAATATTTACTATCTATCCTCTTCAGGAAAAGTTTTCTGACCTTTGTTCTAGAACACGGTTAGGACATCGAGAGGAAGCTGTAAACAAAGGTAACTAAATGTAGTTAGTCTAACAGAAAGCAGAATAGAAGTTGTAGAAACACTTTTGATGATATGTCGTCAAATTTACCGCATGGCTGTATATTCGCCAGCTGCTGTGAATACTGGCTATACAAGTTGCCCTCAGTGAGCCAAACCCATGGTGTCCAGAATTGGTCCCTTCCGGTGGGTTTTTGGTCTTGCTGACTTCAAGAATGAAGCCATGGACCCTGGTGGTGAGTGTTACAGTTCTTAAAGATGGTGTGTCCAGAATTTGTTCCTCCAGATGTGTCCGGAGTTTCTTCCCTCCGGTGGGTTAGTGTTCTTGCTTGATTTCAGGAGTGAAGCCACAGACCTTCACAGTGAGTGTTACAGCTCTTAAAGGTGGCACCAACCCAAAGAGTGAGCCGCAGCAAGATTTACTGTGAAGAGCAAAATAACAGCTTCCACAGTGTGCAAGGGTAAGGAAGGCTACCCGCACAGGTTGCCACTGCTGGCTCAGGTGGCCAGCTTTTATTCCCTTATTTGACCCCACCCATGTCATGCTGGTTGGTCCATATTGCAGAGTGCTGATTGGTCCATTTTACAGAGGGCTGATTGGTCCGTTTTTAGAGAGTGCTGATTGATGCCTTTACAAACCTTTAGCTAGACTCAGAGTGCTGATTGGTGCATTTTTACCAAGGGCTGATTGGTGCATTTACAAACCTTTAGCTAGACACAGAGCACTGATTGGTGCATTTACAATCCTTTAGCTAGACAGAAAAGTTCTCCAAGTCCTCACTCAACCCAGAAGCCCAGCTGGCTTCACCTTTCACCACCATGCTGAATTAGGGATTATGCATCAGATCTCCCCAGCACTCCATCCCCACCTCACACTGAGCCCTCAGCCAACGAGTGATCAATAGATGGGTACAATAAGCCACCTGACCCCTTAACCCAATGGGAGGGCACCTTGGGAATGCAATTCATGCTACACATTTTCCTGTGGGATCGGGTTGAATCTAGACTGCACCTTAGACCACATTCTTGCTTAGATATTTTCCTGTGCCTCACTCTTTCATTCTTGCTCCAAAGAACACATTCTCAGTAAATAATAACTCACACAATAATTCTTGTCTAGGCAGTCATTGTAAGGAATATACCCTAAAAGAGAAGGCAATAAGAATGAAAGCTATGGAGAAGCTTTCTATGTTTCTTATCACAATTTTACTGGGAGAATGAAAGAAAACAGTTCTCTGACCTATGTTTTGAAACATGACGTCAAGACTTTATTTTGATTTGGTGAGATAATTCTCTGGCCACAGACAGGTAAACATAAGCCAATATACTTGAGATTGTATCAGAATTAAACTTTCCATCCCTAAGAAAGCACATACTAGTGTAAATTCAACCCTCAAAGAAAAAAAAAGTCAGCGTATTATAGATAGAGTTAGATATGTAAGGGTTGCAACAAAATTAAAGCACAAAAACATATAGATGTATATATGCATACTTGTGAGACGATAAAGCTAATATTTATGTAAAATCTATTTTCTTGAGACTGCCATATATTTTACAGAACAACACAGTTGCTGTAAAATTATTTAATAATTTTAGTTTAATTTCATTGTTATAAAGATATATTTTCAAATGGAATATAGGTCTGAGTAATTTGCCAATACAAAGATAGTAAGGGATGTTTAGGGCCCAATTCAGAGAATTTATAAGAATTTATAAGATATGCTTATTTTCTTACCATTAAACTCTTTTTTTCTTCAATAAATACAATGTACCTATAAAATCATTAATTCTCTTTGAAAACAAATGATTATATGGTCAAAAAATAATAAAGAAACGGCTGACTCAATTACTATTTTTTTGTTTTTTTTTTCCAGAATGGATTTTTAAAAACCGAATTGACTAAACTGAACAGCTAATTCTGGAAACAAATGGACACAAACATAGTGTTGAATGGAATAGAGGATATTGGAAAGGCTTTGGAAGAGCACCAAGAATAACTTAACTAAGCTCCCGAAGGACAAGAAAGGAAGAATGTGTCTCAGTATTTATTGTAAGAACACATTTTGATACAAAGTTGCTTGTATTTCTTAATGGCTGTGCCAAGGAGAAAACCTCTCCTATTATAATAGCACATGGTCTTTATTTTTCAAATAAAATGTTAGTAGGTAAAGAGAATGAAAAACTTGTTCAACAAAAAGAAATATATATGCTGCCGAGTGTGTCTAGTTGAGTCTCTCTCTGTATCTTATACATGTATTTTACTAATCTATCCTTAACTGTTTTTTAAAGCATTTTTGTCTACATTTTAATTCAACTCTCAGAAAAGTTGATTATGTGAACCTCTTATCTAAAAAGCTCTGTTATCTGAATTAGGCCATGTTTCTGTACATGCATCATTTACGTTAAGAACTTCCCATCCTTATCTGAAGTCCTCATTATCCAAATTAAGTCTCTGACCTTCTTTCCATTTTGCTAATTGAGGTTTAACGATATCAGAATTCATATTCTCTGATTTATGAGAATAAGGAGAAAATAAGCTTCCTGTGTAACTGAACCAAAGAATTATCATTACTCAACCTTGTTAAATGGCTTATTTTGTGGCTGTGTTTCAAGTTTTCGGTTCATATATTCAAAAGAAAATCATAGAAAATAAGTTTTTACTGGAAACGAATTGTAAAATATGAGTCATGAGGGGTAGTTACTAATTTCTTTGGAAAAAGGTGAGGGACAGACAGGTAGCCAGAGAAAGCTTTAATTACTTTAGATCTTGCCACATCTCCATGTTGGCATCCAGGCTTTCCTGGGAAGGGAGGCAAGGAACCTCTTGAGGTACCAAGAAAGGTAAATCAAAGAGCAGTGGAAATGGTGAAGACTTGCAGAGTTAACCCACCTCAGAGCATGCAGGTGACACAAACCAGGAATGCTGTACTGTGACTCCAGTTGCCCACTCTGCCCATTTTCCTCCATGTTTCTTTCTTTCTCTCTCTCTTCTTTTTTTCTTTTTTGTAGAGACAGGGTCTCACACTGTTGCCCAGGCTTGAGTGCAGTGGCAAGATCACAGCTCACTGCAGCCTCCAATTCCCGAGCTCAAGAGATGCCCTTGCCTCAGCCTCCCATAGCTGGGACCACTGGTGTGCACCACCACATCTGGCTAATTTTTTAATGTTCTTGTAGAGATGAGGTCTCTTTATGTTGCTGATATCTTTCTTGTGTTTTACACCCATTTTCAGCTTTTGAAATAATGATCAATAACAGGAACTAAAGAAAGTTATAAATATCCATAATTCATAATGTTTAAGGTCTGCAAGAATAGACGGACAGATATAGAGACATGTAATTAAAGTATAATTATGTTCAAACATAGGTTTATATTTATTTTATATTTTATTAATCTATTTCAGAGCCTAGAAATACACGGACCTCAGTAAAGGAAGGAAATCTGAATGCCTGTTAGACGCTTTTTTAAAAATACACGATAATATATTATCTTGATCAGAAACATTATTTTTAGCTTGTATTCAATAATATGGTGTCCATTATCCCTGATTAAGTATGCTTACAGGATTATACAAGAGAACCAAAGGCTCTCTTGCATAATCCTATGTGGTTATATAATCCTAAAAGAGCCTTTGGTTATCTTGTATAATCATGTGAACTAATTTTGTACAATCTTGAGTGTACTCATTTTGAGAAACGTATCTGCAAGACAAAGGGTTAATCATATAGTAAGAATAAAATACAGTTCAAATATTATGATATTAAAGGTTACATACTCAGAATGACTTTCCTCTCACTGGCTTCCTCAAATAACAGTTTAAGTGGAAACCAACATTTTATTTCTCAGTTAGTTAGATTAAAATGAAAATACCATTATTAGTAATCTACATCACGTTTCTTTATAGGATGATTTTATAATGGCAGATTGAGGCAATAAAATAGCATGAAAGGCTTGATCCAGATTTACTCAGTAAATTGAGTTCAACTTGCTATTATCTCTTCAAAGAGCAAACCTTCTATAATAGCAGCACAGCTTAGACATTATGCAACCAGTAAAACAAAAAGAATGAGTACACCCTGGAATACTTTAAAGTAAGGAAGGGCTATGTCCTGGTACTATCCACAGTGCTCATAGAAATAAGGCTTCAAGTGTTCCTACCCTCCAACTTCTGCCCCAAGAATCTGGACAAAGTAGTGAAATGTATCAAATGCATTTCCTCCGTGCACTTAGTAGGCCCTGCTCCTCACACCCAGGGTTCCATCTAATCTTTCCAATAGGCCTAGACATTAGAAGTACAGTCACTTCCATTTAACACGAGGACTCTTAGCTAGGGCAGTCAACCACCCTACCCACCGCCCCCCAGATGGCCTGCAAGACTGAGGTGCTGACTCCAGGGTCTCTGGCCTTAATCACCAAATAGCACTGCCCCTGAAGCGAATTAGGGAAATGTGGGAACTCCAAGAAACACAAGATTTGAGAACGAACCTGAATAAATAAATCTTACCTTCTCCATATCCTCTTCCTATGGATAGGACTCTCCGTACCTGATGGAAAGAGAGTCCCATCACTCTCTATTGAGGAGAAAACTGCAAAAATTTGAGAAATAGGACAACTTTTTCTGGAAAAGCCTGTGTTGACAATAACAGTAACAAAAATGTCATGAGAGGTAGGAGGCTTGCATAAATCACGATTCTTCTGATTGCATTTAACACACATTAAATCGGGGCTACTTTCGGCAAAAGGCTCAATTTATTGAATCATAAAATACTTCAAGGGGCACAAGGCCTCCAGAACAAATGGATGTGGGATTCAGAAATTCCTTCCTGTCTCTCCACTTGTTCTCTGCATCTGTCTCTGTTCTGGTAAAACACATGGTCCCCAGCTGACTTGAGGTTTTGCAGCAGCCTCTGGGCATTTTCATGTGAGACTCTCACCTTGACGCAGCAAGCAGGAGTCATTACAGAGCAGTTTCCAAATTCTCTTAGGGACAGTGGTAAAAATGAGTTTCCCGTGGCCTTCTCTGAGGTTCGCTCCTTCCAGCAGTCTTGTAAACACATAATTTTCATAATTAAGAGTAGTTTCACCTCAAATAACCAGAGTTGTTTCTGTTTTCTTGAGCAAACCCTGAGTGATGCAGAATCTTCAAAGAATTTTAGGTTTTGAGTACATGGCTGTTGGGATTCTGTTACAAATTGCCTTCCACTCTCAAAGTCAGCCTTCCAAAGTCTTGCCCATCCCTGGGAGGAAGTGTTTCCTCTTTGATGCATTTCCAAATCTCCCAATCTAAATTAGCCTTTGTTCTAATACAGATATTAGAAAGAATATTTTTTATAATGTGGATTGGAAAATCTTTTCTATAAAGTAAATAAATGGAAAAACTTTTACAAAGGATGCTGTACTTTTTACCTGAGATTAATGTATACATTAATTTTGTATGCATTGTTACTCAGCTTCAGAGAGTTCACAAAGAAAAATATCCAATTATGTTTCATCTTTATATGGTATAGAATTCCACGGTGTGTTCACAGTTTTTTTTTAATACCATAATTTAATGTATTCATCCTTATATTCCCTCACCTTCCACTGATGGGCATTTAAAACACCCAAATGAAACTTCCATTACAGTTATGTAAATATAATAGCAACTTCTAGTAAGTTTTAAGTTCTTGGCAGGAAGGTCCTGTGGTTTATTTATTCTCATCAATATTGTGAATCAATGTTTTTTCTACAGTAAGAACTTTTAGAATATTTTTGAAAATTAATAAAAATAAATTATAATGATAATGCTTTCATAATTATATAACAGCAAAACAAAATATTATTTTATTAATTCATTGATGTACTATTAAAGGCACCAAATATTATTTTTAATAAAAATTATGAAGCAACCCAGTCTAGCCTCTTCTTTAAAATATTGTTAATTGCAAGTAAATCTCTCTTTTATTTAGGTATTTATAGATTCTTATTTGGGAATATAGATGAGAAACCTGGACTGTTGTTTGTTTTATGTATTGTGCGTTCATAACTGTTTGGGTTTCTCTGATAGTTTTTTTTTCCTTTTGATTTATAAGAACACTTCACAAAATAGAGATTAAAGCCCTGCTTGCTCATATGGGATACCAAGAGTTTGCAAGGTTTATCTTGATTTTAAGCTTTTTTTGATGTTTTTACTGCTTTCATGGGCTGGTGTTGAGTGTCTGCAGATTTTCCAGGCACACAGTGCAAGGTGTAGGTTGATCTACCATTCTGGGGTCTGGAGATCTGTGGCCCTCTTCTCACAGCTCTACTAGGCAGTGCCCCAGTAGAGAATCTGTGTGGGAACTCACACCACACATTTCCCTTCTGCACTGCCCTAGCAGAGGCCCTCCGTGAGTGCTACACCCCTACAGCACACCTCTGCCTGGATATCCAGGCATTTCCATACATCCTCTGAAATCTAGGTGGAGGTTCCCAAACCTCAATTCTTGTCTTCTGTGTACCAATAGGCCCAGCACCACATGTAATCCGCCAAAGGCTGGGGCTTGCACCCTCTGAAGCAACAGCCTGAGCTCCACCTTGGCGCCTTTTAGCCATGCCTGGAATGGCTGAGATACAGGGCACCAACTTCCAAGGCTGCACAAAGCAGCAAGGCCCTGAGCCTGACCCACGAAAACATTTTTTCCTCCTAGACCTCTCAAGGTGTGATGGGAGGGGCTGCTGTGAAGATTTCTGATATTCTCTGGGGACATTGTCCCCATTTTCTTGGCCATTAACATTTAACTCCTGGTTACTTATGCAAATTTCTGCAGCTGGCTGGAATTTCTTCCCGGAAAATGGAGTTTTCTTTTCTACTGCGTTGGCACCCTGTCAATTTTCCAAATTTTTATGCTCTGCTTCCCCAAAATGCTTTGCTGCTTAGAAATTTCTTCCGCCACCTGGCCAACACAGTGAAACCCCATCTCTACTAAAAATGCAAAAATTAGCCAGGTGTGGTGGCATGTGCCTGTAACCCCAGGTACTCGGGAGGCTGAGGCAGGAGAATCACTTGAACCTGGGAGGCAGAAGTTGCAGTGAGCTGAGATCACACCATTGCACTCCAGCCAGGGTGACGAAAATGAAACTCCATCTCCGGAAAAAGAAAAAAAGAAATCTTCCACCAGATACCCTGAATCATCTCTCTCAAGTTCAAAGTTCCACAGACCTCTAGGGCAGGGTAAAATGTCACCAGTCTCTTTGCATAGCAAGAGTGACCTTTATTTCAGTCCCCAAGTTCCTCATCTCCGTATGAGACCACCTCAGCCTGGACTTCATGGTGATTGTCCATGTAACTACCAGAATTTTGGTCAAAGCCATTCAACAAGTCTCCAGGGAGTTCCAAACCTTCCCACATCTTCCTGTTTTCTGAGCCCTCCATGTCTCTAGGAAGTTCCAAACATTCCCACAGTTTACTACCTTCTTTTGAGTCCTCCAAACTGATCCAACCTCTGTCTATTACCCAGTTCCAAATTTGTTTCCACATTTTCGGGTATCTATATAACAGCATCCCAATCTGCAGTACCAATTTACTATATTAGTCCATTCTGACACTGCCAGAAAGAACTGCCCGAGTCTGGGTAATTTATAAAGAAAACAGGTTTAATTGACCCACAGTTTTGCATGGCTGAGGAGGCCTCAGGAAACTTACAATCATGGCAAAGGCACCTCTTTACAGGGTGGAAAGAAACAGAATGAGTGCCCAGTGAAGGGGGAAGCCCGCGATAAAACCATCAGATCTCGGGAGAACTCACTCATTATCATAAGAACTGCAGCATGGGGGTAACTGCCCCCATGATTTAATTACTTCCCATCAGGTCCCACCCAAGACAGATGGGGATTATAAGAACTACAATTCAAGATGTGATTTGGGTGGAGACATAGCCAAACCATATCATCAACTAAATTATTATTTAAAAAAAAAACCAGTACTTTCCCAATATGATTATTCAAACATGTTTGATTCTTTATAGTCAAAGTCCTTCATTAAATATTAAATACTTCAGCTTTATCTATGTTTAAATCCGAAATTGAGCTAATATTCTAGAGAGTCATTGCTTCATAATTAACATGAGCTTTTTATTTAGACCAATCTCCATTCCAGATCCATTTCTGACACTTATTATCTCTTTGAATTGGGCAATTAATTTAATTAAAGTTAAAACATTTTAAGGATCAGTTTTTTCAATTTTAAAATTAGTGTGAGACTATCCATGTCTTAAAGTCTTTGCACAAACTAAATGAAATAAACTATCTAAAATGCATACTTCTGAAGTGAGTAGTAAATAAAACCTGTTATTAAGCATTATTATTGTTTTTCCCCTTCAGATGAAACTATAGACATTGATGATTCCTATTCTTTTATTTTGACATGTAAAATTGGATGCCAATACTTTTCTGAGTAAATATAAATTTAATTAATTATTACAAAACACTTGGTGAGACTATCAGCCTCAGATCAAGATATCATAACTGCTGCTGAACTATATGATTTTTATAACAATTTTACTCTGTTCTTTGCACTCAGGATTTTAGGGAGAAAATAATTCCACCACTGAGACTTAAAGTATAAAAAAATCTTAGAAAGAATATTGCAGCGGTAGCTCTGTGCCCACACATGTGATTGGCACCCAAATGTCTTACCATTACATTCCGGTGAGACTAAGTTCTCCACTACCTGCTTATGATAAAAAGCGGTAGAGGGGAGACACATTTTATGATCACAGCAATTAAAAATAATCCCTGCTACTGCAAACACTTCAGTAATTTAAAATACACCAGAATTATGAGGAATGGTTATTGATTATATGAAAATACATTAAAATAAAAGTGACAAGTATAGACCTTGAAATTGTTTGGGGTCTGCTGTTAGGTCATCTTAGGTTTGTGAATTAAAGGGGCATGTATTTTTCACTATGTAAATAATGCTTTTGTTCTCACTCTTTAAAATTCTTACAATAGCTTTTCTCTACAATCAGGTGCCCCTTAAATGGATGACAGTTTTGTATCAGATAAAAAGTCAGTAGCCACTTTCTGAGACAGAAGCTTTTTAGATCCTTAGATTAATATGCCTTGCTCTGTACTTTTAGCTGTACTTTGCTGCAGACTAGCAAGTATTTTCACAAGTGGAGACAAAGCTGAAGTCCACGCCTAACATATGTTAGTGGCACCTCATGGAAATGTGGAGGAAGGGGATTATTTAGAGTTCAAACTCAGGCCAGCCCACCCCACCCACTTCCTCGATTAAAAGTAAGGGTAAAGAGAAGGTCTTTTATACTTTTGAGGGCAGGGGAATCAGTACTTGTGAAATAGAAACTAAAAATATGTGTGTGTAACAATTATTTGAAAGATTGAGTGTAACATTTCAGGAAATATGAAGGCTATAAGAAATTCAGTCAAATTGGTTCAAATATAATTATGTCAATTATACTTCCTGAAATTCTTTGATACAGCACCATGTTCATGGCTTTATTGTTTGTAATATGCCAATCCATGCCTTGTCTCTATTATACAAATGGAAATTCTCTTCAGAATTTCATAAAGCTTAAACAAATTAATAATCAAGTTACATTCCTGAACTCAAATCCAATGGATATAAATCACCTTAAAACATGGCCGATTAATAATTGATATGCTTTGATTTTGCATTAATTATATTTGGTGGTCTTAGAAAATAATAGGAACGATTCAGAATGAAATTACATTTTTGATTTGTTCTCATGAATTGATCCAATAGGCATAGATGTAATTTACTCAAAAATAACTGTTTTGTAAAACGGATTCCTTTAGTGTTAATTTTATCTTTTATGTTAAGTAAAAATAATTGATAATTATAGCCCATAGAACGTGTCTATTGCTACGATTTATATTTCACTTTGATGCTATGCCTTTATTTTCTGTGATCTCTAAGCAACCTATCTGTCTAAATCTACGTTTCAAGTAAAGATTACTAAAGGGATAATGTGCTTAAGTTACCAGGTAAGGAGATAAAGATGCATTTTAATATCTCTAGAAGCATATTTTGCCAAACTGGAAATGTTTTTTCCCTGCTATTGTTCTCTTACATTAAGTGGATTTTATATGGAAAGAAATATTTAAGGATAGAAGACAATTAGCCTTACAAATATTTCAGAAACTGGATTTAAAACTTGGTAAAGCTCAATAAACTTAATTTATACACATGTAGCTCACGACCAGTGTTGTATTGAGTAAATGGAGAAAAAAAAGATTCTTATGTCCATGATTTTCAAGAGTGTAACTTTGAGCACTGTATTAAAACATTTGAAATGCACTAAATACGATTATTTTTCTGAGTCAAACGAAATAGCACATTTTCATTTAGTAATCAAAATGGCCATACATAGTATGTAGTCTACAAAGATTAGTTTCTTTTCACCTTCTATGCTGGAAAATGATAGTTTTATCTGTGATTTTCTAAATATCTGAGAAAATGGAAGCTTCATACCAATGGAAATGTTGATATTTCACATGGCCCTATAGTTCTTCATTAATAATAGCCAATCTCTTATTGAGCAAAGAAAGATTAGTTTTGCATGATAAGGTTTTGCATTATAAGCCATTTTCAGGTTATGAGGTGATGATATTCTATCTCATTTATTGTATTAGGCTATAGTTAGGTCTTCCAAAAGAGAAGGATATTTTCTAACGTGCTACATTTCATGAGAAAGTTGGGGAATGGTCAGGAGAACACTCAGTCTTTCTCAGTGCATAACTTCAATTGGTTCCAGATCATCTGAGTATTCTAACGTGCACCCAGCACATCAGGGGCAGTGGCAAATGTGCTGGAGAGAACTGTTTTGACCAACTTTGAGAGTTGCTTGAGTAAATCTCAATGATCTTCTTTTATCTGTTCTCATTTATTTTTTGTCAGACTAAAGAAAAAAATATATATAGCATGCTTTTAAGCTTGCCTCCCCCACTGCCCCATCCCACCATAGTCTATTTCTTTAAGATCTTGTTCACGCCTTTAATTTTCAGTTGGGATTGGAAACAGAAGAAGGGGAGCACATTTAGTTGATGTAAAATGCCTATACCGATAGCGTCAATCTGCAGTGCTTTTATACTTTTATAAACAAATGTAAAATTATTAGGGAAGACGGCAGCAAAGGAATTGGTGTTCCCCATTAGCATGCAACCTTATATGCCATTGCCCAGGAGCATTTCTCAATATCAAATATTTTTAGGTGTCTCTTTCTCCCAAGTAAGTCATCTACAAAAATGTGGGTAAAAATAAAACAGCTTCCAAACCAGACAGTGATTTAAAACTCTACACACAGACCCATAACATTCCATAATTTACAAATCCTAGACTTTGGGAACTGAAGGCTCAGAGCAGCATGCTGCAAGCATGGAGAGGGCTTCACCCTGTGCACCTTGACCTTCTGAACCAAAGCTGACAGCCAGTCAACTGCGAGCCTCAGTGGTGCCCCAGTCTAACACATGACACGTGAGTATTAGCTGCAGTGACAGGCTGCTCTAACTTAGCTGTCATCTGGCCCATTCTCTACACAAACCATCAACATAATTCACTCTAAAGGCTTTTGCAGAGGGCTTAATGCTTTCTCTTTCTTCCCTTGTACAGTGCAGAATTTAGGACAGCTTATTTTAATTTGATGACCTGAACTATGATCTAATAAGGGACAGCTGTGGAAGCTAAATCCCCAGGCTACTTATTGTCAATTAGAATGAATCCTAAATAAACTCCCTTCATTCCAAAGTTGACCCATTCTTAAACGGTAGGCAGAAATGACACTTAGAAAAGGAAATGCAGGGAACTGGAAGAAAGAGCCAATGGAATGCAAATACTATGAAAGAGAGGGCTCTTCAAACAAAATTAGAAGGATGAGCAGTGATAATGACATTTTGATGTTGAATAATTGCTATTGAATTTTTTTTGAATTGTGAA
The DNA here is from genome assembly GCF_028885655.2 of Pongo abelii. Lineage (NCBI taxonomy): Eukaryota > Metazoa > Chordata > Mammalia > Primates > Hominidae > Pongo > Pongo abelii. The sequence goes on along the minus strand of NC_071999.2, from coordinate 110,007,740 downwards.
AAATATCCATGGGGCGAACACAAAGGAATATCAAGCTGTCAAACAAAATGTACCACGTTATTAGAGTTCAGCTAAAAATAAATGTGCTTATGTGAATAAAAGTTATTTATTTAAATATAGAAGATAAAATGCCCTAGAGCAGTGGATTACAAACTTTTTCTTCTTGTCATTCATAACAAATATACGTTTTGCAACAATACCTAGGACATCAGTACAGAAATCTATATACATCTCTTAAACAAAAGTTTCTTGAAATAATATTGATTTTCCCATGTGGTAGGCACTCCAGTTAGTTTTTTTGTTCTGGTTTCTCACTTTGAGGAAAAGCTCATCACTACCTATCAAATTCATATCACCACCCCCCAAAGGACAGGACCCACAGATTGAAAAATGGTATTTCAGAACCTGGGAACAAAACACAAATAGAAAATGTCCAAACCAAACTTAAAGCACTTTAAGATACTCATAATAAGAGAGGATTTAGCAGCCCAATGCAGAGTCGAATACATAATTGACCCATGCAAAAGCAATTTATTATAACATTGTTTGCTGCTTCCTTGAGTGTGAAGGGCATAAAAAATAAGTGAACATTGTGTAGTGTGACTATTGCTCTCAAACCCCAACTATGTATTGTTTGTAAGCACTTCTTACTTAAGTTTATAAAATATGAAGAGATAATCTCTTAGTAACATTGGCAGCCCTCACCTGTGTAAACACTGGAAGTGATAATGGATGCAATCTAAAATCAAGATGCAAGGGGACTTAGAATATGAGTAGGTAAAACAGTTGTTTCTTCTTGTTTTAAGGAGATATAAGGGTTTTTGTGGGGCTCCCTTGCCAGAGCTATATTGAGCTTGCAGAATAGTTTTCAAAATAGTTGTAGGAGCAGAATTGACAAGTAGAATTGTTTAAAGAGACCAGCATTTCCTCTTGGTGGACCAAACGCTGAAGACTATTTTCAGTTTGTAGGCAGAATCACTTGCTATGAAAACATTTATTTGTCTCTCAGTTAGAACTAGCAATCAGCTGCGTTTGGGCTGGTTGTGTCAAGAGGACACCTCTCTACAGGCAAAAGGTACCACTGGAGTTCATCACCTTGGACTTAAACTGCAGAAAAAACTCATTCTTTTCAGTCTGGTGGGGCCCTGGGCCTAGAATATTTATCTGTAGTTCCCTCAGGCCCCACAATTTGATGGCCTTCATTAGTGGGCTTGATCTTAAACTGTGAGCATTCTATCTTTCTTGATGTGCGTGTAAACTATTACGTCAATTCTTTTGCATTGTTTATAAATTAAAAAAATAAAAACTATCAAGAAAAAGGATGACCAAGTAATACAGTCTAGATAAGACTTCAAACATTCTAATCCAAATCATAATCAGACAGATTTCTCCACATTATAGATCCCACCAAAAAGGATACCTTTAGTGTCTCAATCATAAGCAAAAGCAGAAATATCTTTAGAGAAGACAAGATATTTCATAATGTTTCTCTCTATACTAAAAATGGAACATACATTTTATAAGCAAAGCTATAGGCCAGATATTTTTATTTGTACTGGTAATATGCCCTTTACATGCCATTAAAAGTCACCATGAAAAAAAAAAAAAGGATAAAATGCCTAATGTTCATTTTGTTCTGGAAAGAAGCCCAGTTCTCAACCAACACACTGACTACAGAGGTGCCTGAAACGACAAAAGGATCTTCAGACAGAAATGACATTGTCAATAGTTGAGAGTCACCACAGTGCGGCAGTGAGATAGGTTAGTTAATGCAGCTCCATGTAAGCAGAATAGAATTTCCTTTTTTCCTTTTTCTCTTTTTTGTTTTCGAGACGGAGTCTTGCTCTGTCGCCCAGGCTGGAGTGCAGTGGCGTGATCTCGGCTCACTGCAAGCTCCGCCTCCCGGGTTCAAGCCATTCTCCAAGCAGAATAGAATTTCACAACCACTCTGAGACTCTCTGACTTCTCTTACTTATCCTTACAGAGAAAGGAAAAACTGGTAGCCATCATTTAGTAAGACTTCATGCAACCTTGCTTCTTCTCTTTGGCTATTTTCTCTCCTCTCCTTATGTGGGGGACCTTAGTCTAAGCAATAAAGGCTTTGAGACTTCATAGTTCCTCAAATTTGAACTAATGTAAATTATGGGGATTAATATGTATCACATGTTACTATTATCTATTTTTCTGCCTTGGCCTCAATGATGAAAATAAAAACATACATTTCGTGCTTCCATTTTATGAAACAGGGCAATCAACCAGGCTAGTGTTTTTATTATTAGTAATAACGAAGCAGACAAAAACCAAAAACATTGCTGCTGATTCTTATTATTTAGGAATTATGAAAAATAAAGACTAACCCCGCCCTGCAACACACACACAAACACACACACACACACACACACACACGCGCGCGTGGTAAAATAAGTAGCCAAAACTTAATTTTGAAATAAAAATTACCCTCTATATTTCTCTTCTGTTCTTTTTTGTTTTGTTTCTCCCTTTAAAAAATGTAAGGTAAAAACAATCATAATTTTACCTGTCAAAAAAAGCCTTTAATATCAAACCTGGATTCACCGTCTTTCAGCAATAGATGAATGGTTGAGAATTACCTCATATTGTCTTAATGGAATCTTACATACCCATTATATAGTGCTTAAGAACCATAAATAACATTATAATACATAAGTGAAAAATAAAAATAATATGGTCTCAACATAGCAACGCATATAAGGATAAAAATACATTAACCTATCTAAAGAATATTTAGTGTGGTAAGATAATGGGCACTTTGACTTGCTCAGCACTATGAAATGTATTTTATTTCCAAGTATATTGCAGTGTATACATATGGTTATCCACATATAAGATGACTTCCTAATCAAGGTAATACACATTGGAGTTTTAAAGCTCTCGATACCTTTGTATGCAAGACATACACACAATTGTAATTTTCCACAAAGTATGGGGCTAAGAAATACAGATGTAAAATATGATGCCAACCTCACTTATGATCGGAAAAGTGTGAATTAAAACAGCATTGAGACACCAGATAATAGATAGAATATTAAGTGTGATAATTTGAAGACTGGATGGAGTTGCAGAGATATGGAAACTCATATGTTGCTAGTGCAAGTATAATTTGCTAAAGCCATTTTGGAGAGAAATTTGGCAATATATGGAAAAGTAGCAGATTCAACAATTCCACTTTTAGAATTATATGTCACAAAAGTAATCCTACATATGCAGAAAGAGAAGTGTATCTAAGTGTTATTCTTAGGGTATAATTTGCATTAATGCCAACGTGGAAATTAGGAGAGTGAATAAATGATTTGCCATAAATTGTAACAAAGAAAAGCAGCTAAAATGAGTGAACTTGATCTTTACGTACCCAAACAAATAAATTTTGAAAACAAGATTTATTACAGAAGCAAGCTGCAAGAAGATACTTATATTACAACAGCATTTACATTTAAAAAGGTAAAAATACTACAAATTTTTCTAGATATCAACAACCAATAAAGACAAAAATAAAAATCAACTTAAGAATAGAAGCTACATCTAAAAAAGAAGGGAAGGAAGTAGAAGAAAATGAACTTACAAAGATTTAATTGCATTTAAAAAGCTGAGGTAATTGCCACACAGTTTTACCTTTATTTTTATCTGAGTTAAAACTGTATAGGCATCTGTTACAATATTCTTTCTGCTTTTCCATGTGTTTGAAATAATTTGTACAATAAAACTTTAAAAGTATATAGCTAAAATTAATTCAATATGAATTTTTAAAATTTGGTTTACCTTCCTCTAATGATTTCTGTGGTCGTTTTATCTTGTATCTTACAAGAGCACAATATAGGTCAGGTCATGTATGAGGAGAATTCGTTTACAGTAAGTGCAATACAATAAGAAGCTGTTTCCTCTTCTGCTGTAAATTCAACTGCAACACCTCCTTGTGTTTTCTCTTGTTTCCTATATGAGAACTGTAATTGGCACAGGTGCACACAGTTACAGGACTCGCAGTCCTGCCAAACTAACATCTCTGTCACTATGACGCTTACCTCCAGCACTCTGAAGTGTGCCTTTTATAAAAGAGTTGCTTCCACCTCCACTCTCCTCACATCATCTGTGACCTGTGAACAACTGGATGGATTTAATGATGATAAATCAGTCTTCTTCACAAAGAGCAACTCAACCTAATCTGACGATGATAAAAGAAAAATAAATGATTTGACAAAGGCATAATAGTTTCCTAAATTACTTTAGATTCGAAAACAAAACAACACTGCAGACAGGCCAGGAAATGCATTATTCTGAGTGCCAAAATAATTAAGCCCCCATTTTGACTTAAGAATTTCATTTTAAATGCTGAAGTACATTATGAAAGCTAACTTCGATTTTGACCTTTTTCTATCTGAAAAATAGTCGTTTTCCAACTTCTGTATAGAACTGCTTACTTAAAAGTAACAATCTCACTTTCATTTCTGTTGCAAACACATTATCAGTATGCTTAGCATTTACATTGACTGAGTATTTTACTTGTTCCAGGCTGACACTATGTTCAAAGTGACTTATAAAATAGTGATACATTTTATGGGAAAGATATTTGAGGCTTAGAAGATGTAAATATTGCCCAAGGACCCAATGGTTGGAAAGTGGCAAAGTGTGGCTCCGAGTTGGGTGTGGTTGAGCAGGATGTGCCCTACAGAATGTTGAATTCTCTGCGAATGGCGCTCCTGAAAAATGCTCTATCCCACTCACTTGTTCCAGTTGCTCTGAGAGTCCCTCCGTTGCACTGGCCACTGCTGCCTGCTCCTTGCTCTGAGCATTGCTTGGAAGGTGAATGGGTTGGATTTCTCACATTGTTCCATGACTGCTTTGAAAGTTGGTGAGCCAAGTAACCTTCCTTGGATAGGTCTAGTATCAGGCAAATTGTTCTAGGACCTGACCTCTACTGAATCACTTACATCAGATAAACCTCATCACCATCAGGCACAGAATCAACAGATTAAAATACATGCAACGCAATGATGGCTTCTTGTTTTTTTAGTGAATGATCTTGATGAAAACTTCTGAAATAGGGAATAGTGAAAATGGACTGTGAGGATTTTTTTTTCATTCATTCATTCATTACGAATATTTGATAAAGACTTAACGATAGTCCAGTCACTATTTAGGGCACTGTGGCTACATCAGAGGACAAAACAAAGAGAACAGCTTACGTTCAGGTGAGATGAAAGGCAAATGAGAAATAATAAGCCTAATCAATCAATTATATATTCATTGATAAGATGATGAGTGCTAAGGAATGTTAGAGGAGGTTAAGATGGTGGCCTCAGAAGTGCAATGAGAGGGCATGAGCTGACCTTAAATAAGGTCACCAGGTGGTCTATGGAGATAGGGGCAATGAGCAAAGCTATGGAGCTGAGGAACTGAGTCACACAGGAATTTCGGGGAGTAGGTTCTAGTCAGAGACGGGACCTACACAGGCATTAACTGGGGTGTGTCTGGCCTGTTCACTGCATGGCAGGGGGGCTGCAATGAACAGTACTCACAGGCGAGGTCAGAGTGCTGGGGGCAGAACAGCTGGTATACAGAGAGCCATGTTTGGGTATTTCACAGTGGACGGTCATATACAGTATTTTTTGCAGTAAAATTTTTATCAGTGAAGTGTAAATTATATTTGTGTATGCCTCTGTGTGCATGTGAATGTATTAGGATATGCTCTTATCTAAGTATAAGGCAGGTACACACTGTTTTTGAAGAATATAGTAAGAGGTAGTTATATAAAAATATTAAGTGTTCTGTTTAGTAATAGAAAGTGGTATGCATTTAACTTGTTTTTGTTTTTGTTTTGTTTGTTTGATGCAGGGTCTGGCTTTGTTGCCCAGGCTGGAGTGCAGTGGCTCTGACGTGGCTCAGTGCAGTGTCAATCCCCCGGGCTCAAGCAATACTCCCACCTCAGCCTTTCAAGTAGCATGCAGGCTACCATACCCAGCTTTTTTCTTTTATTTTTGTATTCTTTGTAGAGACGGGGTCTCACAATATTGCCCAGGCTGGTCTCAAATTCCTGGGCTCAAAGGATCCTCCTTGAGTTCTCAGCTTTCCAAATTGCTGAGATTGCAGATGTGAGCCACCACACCCAGCCTTGGTTTTGTTTCTGAAGAAAGGTAAATGATTTCGAAAAGAGAAATTTATCCTAGACTCATGCATTTTTCACTGAGGCTTTTGGATGGAATAGATAGATATTAAAGGTATTTTCTTTTTTCGGTGCTAAAATATATCTCAGTCAAGCTTTGTAGTAGATAATGAAAAGGGCTATGTTCCTGCTTGGAGTCAAATGGTAGAGTAGGAAGTTTTGGGGGACCATGATGAATGGACAAGGGTAGAAAATGCCTTCATTTAATAGCCTTAGGTAATGCTCTGTTTAGCAATATCAGTAGTGAGCAGGAATTGTCCAGACTGCCTGGGCTTAAGGGATGGCTTTCTACTTTAGTGGAGAAAAGAGCTCTGTGGTGGATTAGCAAATTATCTGATATTAATAGTGTGCTTTAACCCTTTGAATCTATAAGCAATTCTAGATGACTTTGGACATGCCTAAAAAAGACATCCACTAAGAGGCCCAGGAAATAATGTACCATCTTGGCATAAAAAACTGAAAATAGCAACAAATTGAATAATCAGGAAATAGAACTTTACACCATAACTGTAAGCTGGTGATGCGGGCATTCCAGCTATGCCATACCTTCAAACCAGCAGATGAATATCTTAGTCTAAACATCTTTTTTTAATAAAATGGATGAATACTGATGTATTGTTCATGACTTATACTCTGTTAAGAAGAGCTGGGTCATCAGACTAGGACTTGGCACTGCCCATATATGTCTGCCTTATCTGAGCTTGTGATCATAGAGAGTCCAAAAGCAATGATAACCTCTGTAGATCACAGTTGGATGGAACATCTGTCTCTAATCTCTATGTGAGCTCTATAAACAGCTGAAGGGAAAAAAGAGCACTGAGCAGGGACCTGACCATCTTGCCAGTCATGGCAAACCTGTGAGGCTCTATTTATTCTCTTAGCGCTAATAAATAATGCAATTTACAACAAATATATTGAAACATTTCTATGGAACCACTATTACAGATTTATAGATAGATAGATAGATACATAGATACATAGATACATAGATGGATATGAGATTCTCTGTATACTATATATATAATGTATGTGATAGATACTTTACATTTATGCATTTACTTGGCTGAATAGACTCTTAATGCATATTTGTTCTAAAACCTAAAGACTTTTAATCAGTTTGGGTTTGGGTAACAGCTATATTTTATAACTAATCACATTTAAGAATATAAATTGTTACTCTTTATTCTTATCATTTCTGTGCTAATCTGCACTACAACTTTTGCTTTCCAAGTCCAAATCCACCATTATTTTTTTCATTTATTATTTCAATGTCAAACTTTTTTTCTAATTTATAAGGACCAACTATATAAATAACCTCTGCTATTGGGAAAGAGGTCACATAGAAAGACAGTTGTGAAAAAAGTATTGCTTTCAAAAGATCCAAAAAATAACTTTGAAACCAAGGATTTTAACATACGTTGGTATTTTTTACCATAATATCTTCTGAAAAAAATTTATGCCTGTAATTGCATATATTTATGGTGTACAACACGATATTTTTGATGTGTGTATACATTGTGAAGTGATTATTATAATCAAACTAATTAACATATCCATCATCTCACATAGCTACCGTGTTCTTGTGTGTGGTAAGAACACAGATCTGCTCTCTTAACAAATTTCAAGTATACAATACATTATTTTAACTATAGTCATCATGCTGTGTATTTGTTCTCCAGAATTTATTTATCTCATAGCTAAATTTTTTTACACTTTGGCTTGTATTTTGAATTAATGGATAGCATCCCAAAATAGTTTTCAAAAAGTTATTAATTTTGTCTAGCTTTTAAAATCATATTCAGAGTGGCAAATACTACAATTTCCCTTACACAGTATCTGTTCTGAAATGCATTATTTCTTACCTTTCCCTACTTAAAATCTAGAAGCTAAATATACAGTACTTCTAGCCACTCTCTAGGCAGGGAGGGCCATTTGATTACATTTTGTCCAAGAATTTATTAATGGAAGTTTTCTGGGAGGAGTGTCCCTTTCCAAATAGAAAGTTCAGTGGAGGGCAGGACTTCCAAGCCATCCAAACCCTCTCTGTCAGCAACTCAGAGATGACCCTGGAATTTTGTCAGGAAGCACAAAAAACAGGAAGAGAGTAGCACTCTGGCTTCTGGATGCCATCCCTCATTAGCTGAACCTTCCTTGGATTGCTTCATTCAGGCCTAGGCATGAAAATAATCACATGTAGTTTAAGCTACTGCAAGTCAGAGTTTCTCTCACTGGTGGTGGGTGTGATCCTAACTAATACACAAAAATGACCTTTAGCCCATTTGATATCGAGTGTTAGTATTAACTATGCATGAGCTAAAATTATTTAGGCCACATCTCTTCCTATCTTTACTAAATGCATCTGAGTCATGTGTTTTTTCAGGAGATGAAATATTCGTGTGAGCAAATGAACGTCCCTGCTTCTAACAGATGGAGCAGGGCAGAAGCAAGGCATGGGGAGAACTGAATCTTGCAGCAATCCAAGTCTTTTGTCCACTTCATTCATATCAACATCTTGTTGATAACAACAAGATGTGTGGTGCAGTTTTCAAAGTGGCTTTTCAAGGATCTTGATTCTATGCCCGCTCATTCATGGTAGCCAAACTCAATTGTTGTTAATTTAGCCCATAATTGTCTTTTCTCCCATTCTATGCGCCACAATGCCGTGATTTCAATGTGGTTAAAGATAACTTATGCTGTACTAAGAAAAATAGTTAAAGTGGCTCTCCATCGCTCTCCATCGTATAGACATGCATTCCATCTCATTTCCTTTCTGCCATCGCCTTTCATGTGCTATAAATATCTCCTACTCTGTAGGGTGAATGGTTTTACACTCTCAAAGCATATTGATAAGGTTTCATGTAACAATCAACTCAGCTGTGTTGAAACTGACAAACCACGTTCTATAATATAAGAGTGATGTTGTTGTAATTCAAACCCAATGACTACCTCTGGCCCATACACTACTCTTAATGTGTTTTTGTTGTTCGTAATGTCAGCAGATGCCCTGAATTAAATCTCAGCGCTCGATCATGACGCTGCCTGTCCCAGTTCACCTTGCAAAAGACTTGGAGGCAGACTGCCCTCAGCAAACACATCTCGTTGTTTCTCATTGACATAGTAAAAAATGTTATTTGTCTTGCTGTCTTGAGTGAAAAGTCATGTGTAAGTAAAATAATAAAATAATTACCAACTGCTCCTCGACCTTCACATTTCTAGGGAGGGAAGCAGGAACTGCAGAATAGCACTAGGAGGTAAACACTAAAACCTATTGACATGGTTTGGCTGTGTCCCCACCCGAAGCTCAACTTGAATTGTAGCTCCCAGAATTCCCACATGTTGTGGGAGGGACCCAGGGGTGGGTAATTGTATCAAGGGGCTGGTATTTCCTATCCTATTCTCATGATAGTGAAAAAGTCTCATGAGATCTGATGGGTTTACTAGGGTTTCCACTTTTGTGATCTTTGAAATTTATCTTTAGATCTTCTCATTTCTTTCATGTTTTCATTTTTTTCTTGCTGCTGCCATTTAAGAAGTGCCTTTCACCTCCTGCCATGATTCTGAGGCCTCCCCAAGCCATGTGAAACTGTAAGTCCAATTAAACCTCTTTTTCTTCCCAGTCTTGGATATGTCCTTATCAGCAGTGTGAAAATGGACAAATACAGTAAATTGGTACCAGTAGAGTGTGGTGTTGCTGAAAAGAAACCTGAAAATGTGGAAGCAGCTTTGGAACTGCGTAACATGCAGGGATTGGAACAGTTTGAAGGTCTCAGAAGAAGACAGCAAGATGTGGGAAAGTTTGGAACTTCCTAAAGACTTGTTGAATGGCTTTGCCCAAAATGCTGATAAGTGGTATGGACAATAAGGTCCAGGCTAAGGTGGTCTCAGACGGAGATGTGGAATTTGTTGGAAACTGGAGCAAAGGTGACTATTGTCATTTTAGCAAAGAGACTGGTGGCATTTTGTGATTGTGATAGAGATTGTGGAACTTTGAACTTGAGACAGTTTATTTAGGTTATCTGGTGGAAGAAATTTCTAAGGTACAAAGCATTCAAGAGGTGATCTGGGTACTGTTAAAGACATTCAGTTTTATAAGAGAAGTAAAGCATGAAAGTTTGGAAAATTTGTAGCCTATGTGATAGAAAAGAAAAATCCATTTTCTGGAGAGAAATTCAAGCCAGCTTTAGAAATCTGCATAAATAGCAAGGAGCCTAATGTTATTCCCCAAACCATGGGGAAAATGTCTCCAGGCCATGTCAGAGACCTTCATGGCAGTCCTTCCAATCGCAGGCCTGGAGGCCCAGGAGAAAAAAGTGGTTTCGTGGGCTAGGCCCAGGGTCTCTATGCTATGTACAGCCTAGGTACTTTGTGCCCTGTGTCCTAGCTGCTCCAGCTGTGGCTGAAAGGGGCCAACATATAGCTCAGGCTGTGACTTCAGAGGTTAGAAGACTCAAACCTTTGTAGCTTCCACATGGTGTCGAGCCTGTGGGTGCACAGAAGTCAAGAACTGAGGTTTGGGAACCTCTGCCTAGATTTCAGAAGATGTATGCAAACACCTGCATGCCTTTGGCAAAAGTTTTCTGCAGGGGAGGGCCCTCATGGAGAATCTCTGCTAGGGCAGTGCAGAAGGGAAATGTAGGGTCGGAGACCCCATACAGAGTACCTACTGGGGTACTGCCTAGTGGAACTGTGAGAAGAGGGCCACCATCCTCCACCCCAGAATAGTAGATCCACTGACAGCTTGCACTGTGCACCTGGAAAAGGCACAGACACTCAATGCCATCTGCGAAAGCAGCCAGGAGGGAGGCTATACCCTGCAAAGCCCCAGGGGCAGAGCTGCCCACGCCCATGGGAACCCATCTCTTGCATCAACATGACCTTGGGAACCCATCTCTTACATCAGCATGACCTGGAATAAAAGGAGATCACTTTGGAGCTTTAAAATTTGACTGCCCCACTGGATTTGGACCTGCATGGGCCCTGTAGCCCCTTTGTTTTGGCCAATTTCTTATTTGGAACAGCTGTATTTATGGAATACCTGTACCCCCATTGTATCTAGGAAGTAACTAACTCGCTTTTGATTTTACAGGCTCATAGGTAGAAGGGACTTGCCTTGTCTCAGATGAGACTTTGGACTATAAACTTTTGGGTTAATGCTGAAATGAGTTAAGACTTTGGGGGAACTGTTGGGAAGGCATAATTGATTTTGAAATGTGAGTACATGAGACGTGGAGGGGTCGGGGCAGAACGATAGGTTTGGCTGTGTCCCCACCCAAGTCTGAATTTGAATTGTATCTCTCAGAATTCCTACGTATTGTGGGAGGGACCCATGGGGAGATAATTGAATCATGGGGCTGGTCTTTCCTGTCCTATTCTCGTGGTAGTGAATAATTATCACGAGATCTGATGGGTTTATCAGGGGTTTCTGCTTTTACTTCTTTCTCATTTTCTCTTGCTGCCACCAGGTAAGAAGTGCCTTTCACTTCCTGCCATGATTCTGAGTCCTCCTCAGCCATGTGGAACAGTAAGTCCAATTAAACCTCTTTTTTTCCCCCAGTCTTGGTTATGTCTTTATCAGTAGTGTGAAAACAGACTAATATACCTATACCTTCTTTTTCAATTAGAAATAATCATTATCCTATAACCACAACCACTAACAAGGAGCTACACAGTGACATACATTCTTGGTATCTGTGTGGCTCAAAAAATGTCCAGATTGAATTGTTTACATTACAAATGTGTGCATTTGAAAAGTAAGATATTTTATTTTCCTCCATAAAAATACAAGATTTATTCATTTTTTGAAACTTTTGACACCTTAATGAACATCCTTACAACTTTCTGTCAGTGTTAAATTAGATAACCTGCATTGAAACTTTGATTCCTAGCTATGTAAAATTTAATGATACATTAAATATTAATCTATCTAACATCAATATTTTAAATCATTTGGCTTTATTACAAAACTGTAGAAGGCTTTACATATAATATTGAAATGCTCATGCATACTTACCTTTATCTTAGTAAAATGAGATATTTCTGCAAATATACAAAATAGTAAATTCAATAACTAAAAATTTGTGGGATATTTTATATAAAATATAGCCTATTTATATTTTCATAATATTATAACTTATTTATATTTTCATAATATTACATATGTGTTTTCTTGGAATTTATACTATAAGAGTCACAGATGGCAAAAAGAAAACTTTTTCCTGAACAATTGCATAATTTTGTATAGAAATTTTATATTATCACTATTATATTCTATATAAATTCATCTAAAATGTGTGAAATGATTTTATTTATCCCTCTTATCATCTTTTTTTTAATTATTATTATTAGACTTTAAGTTTTAGGGTACATGTGCACAATGTGCAGGTTAGTTACGTATGTATACATGTGCCATGCTGGTGTGCTGCACCCATTAACTCGCCATTTAGCATTAGGTATATCTCCTAATGCTATCCCTCCCCCCTCCCCCCACCCCACAACAGTCCCCAGAGTGTGATGTTCCCCTTCCTGTGTCCGTGTGTTCTCATTGTTCAATTCTCATCTATGAGTGAGAACATGCGGTGTTTGGTTTTTTGTCCTTGCGATAGTTTACTGAGAATGATGATTTCCAATTTCATCCATGTCCCTACAAAGGACATGAACTCATCATTTTTTATGGCTGCATAGTATTCCATGGTGTATATGTGCCACATTTTCTTAATCCAGTCTATGCGTATGTTTATTGCAGCACTATTCACAACAGCAAAGACTTGGAACCAACCCAAATGTCCCTCTTATCTTCTATGAAGTTGAAATACTGAATTTCTCCGTTCAGAATGCTGAGAATTCTAATCAACAATCTACACATCATCTATAAACATGCAGTCTGGACCACAGCCACTCCATTTTGGGTCACCCTGTGGGCCACCTGCACTCCCCTGAGATTTTGTACGAAATGTTTATCCTGGGGACTCTCTCTAGACTCTTGCTGATTCCATAAACTGATTTAGACTTGTATAAGGTGGACTTCTGAATGAGTATTATTGTAAATTTCCCAGAGTGGGAAATGTGGGCTACATATTATTTAGAACCCTATTATTTTTTCTTATTGATTGAAACATTGCATTAACTTAAAATCTCTCGAGTTCATGCTAAATATAACTTTATTAAAGTCTAATCAAAACCCGGTCCTAGGCTGAGAAATAGCATAGAGTATACTCAAGTGAAAAGTCGTTGGATTATTAAAAATGAGAGAAATAAAACGGGTTGTTTTCTGATGGACTGAACAAGGGGGAGGAAGATAATAGAGAAATGGATATCTTCAAGAGGAAATAGGATGAGCTTGATATGTCATGCTGCTTCTTGCCAGATAAAATATTTAGTGTGATCAACAGTATTTCTCAAATTAGCTAAAAATAAAGAGATGGACGGGTCACACAGCAGAGAAAGTAACAACTATCTGGTGTCAGCCTTCTTAGCTGACCTCCAGCCTCTGACATCGACAGCTGCTGGGTGACTTTGGGTAGATTATTTAGTCCCTCCAGGTCTGTATTTATTGACACACATAATTATGTTGATGAATGTGTTTTGATTCCTCTCTGAGATATTGTGAATTAACCATAATTCATAGAGGAACCACAAAATGCCTATACAATTGCCATCTACAAAAATATTCGAGCTTTACATTATAAAAAATCCAGAATAAAGGTTAAAAAGACTAATGCTAAGGTGTTTCATTAATAAAAATAATTTTACAATACTGAAGAAATAAAAATCAAAACTAAAATGTACACCTCAGGCATCACCATGCTCATCACTGTATGATACTTTTTGGGAATAGAACCCATGATGCTCTGCTAAGTAGAGAGTCTTATTTTTGTAGAGGGCTGGCGGCCTTTTGCAACAAATGGAATCATGGCTGTCTGCTTCATGAAGTCTTCTCCTCTTACCCTTGCCTGGTGTTCGGTGGATGACCCAAGGACAGGCACTGCAGGGCTTCTCCCTTCTCACCCTCTCCCTCCCTTTCTCTTGTCCTTTTCCATCACTTCACAAGAAAATTGACTTTATTCTGCCTCTTCTAACCACCTGAACACCCTTCAATCTTCTCAATCTTTTCAATTAAACTCTAAATGGATGTTACCAAAAACTTTCACGCTCAGTTATTTTTAATTTGGAAAAAGTGAATATGTAACAGAGAAAGGAATAAAGTGACAGAGAGAAAAGTGAGAGAAATAGAAGATGCTTTCTTATACCGCAAATATTGAGACAAACATTTTAGAAGGTGCTTCAATAGAGAAATAAAATTTTGTAAATGTCTGCAAAAATAAATGTAAACAATTATAACTGCTTTTGAACATATTTGAGTTTAAATAAAAATGATATTATTTTAATATTCACGGTATTTAAAATTAAAATTTAAAAATTATGTGGAAATGGTCACTTAAAAGTCTCAAAATGTCCACTGAAACAATAATGGCAATTCTATTTTTACTTAGCAACTTTTATCTTTATATCTCTTTTCTATTTTTTAAAACTAAAGTGCTAAAGGAACCTAGCTATACTAGATAGATACAGACAGAGATATATAGATAGACAGATAGTATACAGATTATTATATGTTGTATATGATTATATATAATCAAATTATGTAACATTCAAGTTGATTATTGATCAGAATATCATGTAAAATGTTAACTATGTATCACTGTATACATCACTATATTAGGCAGAAAAGGCTAAGCTATGCTGAGGTGAGAAACACAAATATCTCAGTGGCTTATCACAGCAAGCTCACATCCTTGATCATGAAAAATCAGCTGTGGATTTGGATGTTCTCCAAGACATCAAGCTTTAGATGTAGAGACTGAAAGACCCAGGCAATTTAGATTCAGTATCTCTGCCATCTCATTAGGGGGCCTCCTCCACGGTTTTCAACAATCAGCCTGAGGTTGCTACACTGCAACTGGGAAGAGTGACTTCTCCGTGTGTTTGACAGAACAGCATGAAATAAGACACAAGTTATGTAAGCCACAATAAATCCTCTATTTTGGAATAGCCAAAATATTTGCCAGATGAAGTAAACAGTTTCATTCACAATTTCCATGAAGAAGCCCCAGAGGCCACCTGGTGGGGCTGTGGAGTAGTGGGTCATGAAACAGCACGCCAGTTTGACATTGAAGCTTTGCAAAGCTGTCAGTGCTGAGTCTGAGGCACCTTGCTCAGGGGACACAGAAGGACTGATCCACAAACACAGGCCAGTTCTCAGGAGAAGAAAAGCCAGAATGAGATAAAGCCACAAAAAGGGTGAGGAGGGTGATTCAAATATTAAAAAGGGTTTTGGGATGAGTTCATTAGGAAGTAAAACACTGCCTTTGAACTTGGAGATGAGGGGATGATATGGTTTGGCTTTGTCCACACCCAAATTTCATCTTGATTTGCAGTTCCCATAATCCCCACATGTCTTGGAAGAGGCCTGGTAGGAAGAAATTGAATCATGGGTGTGGTTCCCCTATGCTATTCTCGTGATTTGAGTTCTTATGAAATTTAATGGTTTTATAAGCAGCTTCTCCCTTCTCTTGGCTCTAATTCTTCCCTCTCCTGCTGCCCTGTGAAGTGCTGCCTTCCACCATGATTGTAAGTATCTGAGGCTTTCCCAGCCATGTGGATCTATGAGTTAATTAAACCTCTTTTCTTTATAAATTACCCAGTCTTGGGTATTTCTTTGTAGCAACATGAGAACTGACTAATACAGAAAATTGGTACTGGTAATGTGGAGTGCTATTATAAGGATATCTGAAAATGTGGAAGCAACTTTGGAACTTAGTAACAGACAGAGGATGCAGCAGTTTGGAGGGCTCAGAAGACAGAAAGATGTGGGAAAGTTTGGAACGTACTAGAAACTTGTTGAATGGCTTTGACCAAAGTGCCAATTGTGATATGGACAATGAAGTCCAAGCTGAGGTGGTCTCAGATGGAGACGAGGAACTTGTTGGGAACTGGAGCAAAGATGACCATTGTTATGCTTTAGCAAAGAGAACAGTGGCATTTTGCCCCTGCCCTGATATCTGTGGAACTTTGAATTTGAGGGAGATGATTTAGGGTGTCTTGGGGAAGAAATTTCTAAACAGCAAAGCATTCAGGAGGAAGCAGAGCATAAAGTTTGGAAAATTTGCATCCTGATGATGCAATAGAAAAGAAAAACCCATTTTCTTGGGAGAAGTTAAAGCATGCTACAGAAATTTGCATAAGTAACAAGGAGGCAAATGTTAATCACCATGACCATGGGGAAAATGTCTCCAGGGCATATCAGAGGTCTTCACAGCAGACCCTCCCATCACAAGCTGGGAGGCCTAGGAGGAAAAGATAGTTTCATGGGTCAGGCTCAGGGCCTTGCTGCTTTGTGCAGCCTTGGAAGTTGGTGCCCTGCATCTCAGCCATTCCAGTCATGGCTAAACAGGGCTAACGTAGAGCTCAGGCTGTTGCTTCAGAGGGTGCAAGCCCCAACCCTTGGGGGAGTACATGTGGTGTTGGTCCTACTGATGCACAGAAGACGAGAATTGAAAATGTCTCCAGGGCATGTCAGAGACCTTCACAGAAGCTCCTCCCACCACAGGCCTAGAGGCCTAGGAGTAAAAAATGGTTTCCAGTGCTCCCCTGTTGTGTGCAGCCTAGGGACTTGGTGCCCTGCAACCCAGCCTCTCTAGCTATGGCTAAAATGGGCCATGGTACAGCTCGCAGCATGGCTTCATGCCGTGGCCTTGGCAGCTTCCACATGGGGTTGAGCCTGCAGGTGCACAAAAGTCAAGAATTGAGGTTTGGGAACCCTTGCCTAGATTTCAGAGGATGTATGGAAATGGTTGGATGTCCAGGCAGAAATTTGCTGCAGAAGTATAACCCTCATGGAGAACCTCTGTTAGGGCAGTGCAGAAAGGAAATGTGGGCTCGGAGCACCCACACAGAGTCCACACTGGGGCACTGCCTAGTGGAGCTGTGAAAAGAGGGTCACCATCTTCCAGACCCCAGAATGGCAGATCCACCAACAGCTTGCACCTATGAGCCTGGAAAAGTCAGAGGCTGTACCCTGCAAAGCCACAGGGACAGAGCTGCCCAAGGCCATGGGAGCTCACTGTTTGGATCAGCATGACCTCAGTGTGAGACCTGGAGTCAAAGGAGATTATTTTGGAGTTTTAAGATTTAATTACTTTCTCGTTGGATTTTATACTTGCGTGGGGCCTGTAGCCCGTTTGTTTTGGCCAATTTCTCCCACTTGGAATGAGTGTATTTACACAATGTCTGTACCTTCATTGTATCTAGGAAGTAACTAACTTTCTTTTGATTTTACAGGCTCACAGGCAGAAAGAACTTACCTTGTCTCAGATGAGACTTTGGACTTGAACTTTTGGGCTAAGGCTGAAATGAGCTAAGACTTTGTGGGACTGTTGGGAAGGCATAATTGTGTTTTGAAATGTATGTAAGGACATGATATTGGGGGGTGGGGGGGCAGAATGATATGGTTTGGCTGTTTCCCCACCCAAATGTCATTTTGAATTATAGTTCCTATAAACCTCATGTGTGGTGAGAGGGACCTGGTGGGAGGTGATTGAATCACGGGGACAGTTTTCCCTATGCTATTTTTGTGATAGTGAATAAGTTCTCATGAGATCTGATGGTTTTATATGGGGCTTCCCCTTCACTCAGCTCTTATTCTTCTCTCTCCTGCCACTCTGTGAAGAGATGCTTTCCACCATGATTGTAAGTATCTGAGGCTTTCCCAGCCATGTGGATCTATGAGTTAATTAAACCTCTTTTCTTTATAAATTATCCAGTCTTGGGTGTTTCTTCATAGCAGTGTGAGAATGGACTAATACAGAGGGTGACCATGGGGACATTAAGGCAGAACATGGCGAGTAGAGAGTGCAGCCTACAAAATCCTGGGAGTCAGGAGTGAGTCCCATGTGCTGATTTAAGAGGCCTGACATCAGCATGGTGGAAGGAGCAGGAGACAGTGGTGGAAGATGAAGTCTCTTGAGTTATGAGGCAACGGAGAGCAGAGAGAGAAGATCATGACAGGACGATCTGCACAGGTCTTCAGCTGTTTCTCCAAAAGAACTAGAAAGATGTTGCAAGACTTTGAGCAGAGTGAAGTGATGAGATCTAATTCCAAACGGTCACCCAAGAAAGGGCCAAAACCCAAAGACCACTTAGGAAGCCATAGTCTTAACCCAGCTGAGAGCTGATGATGATTAGCCCCAGATGTCTTCTGTGACCATTGTGGTAAGTGGCAAGTTCTGGATAAATATTCACACAGAGACATCATACTGTTGTTTTTTTGTGTGTGGGTTTTTTGGTTATCGTTTGTTTGTCTCCGAGTGGCTTTGTATATGATCTACGTAAGGGGCAAAAAAGCCAAGGATTAATCTTTCCTGTATCTGAGGTGTGTGGCCTGTGCCTTCACAAGGTGCCCTGTGTGCAGAAGGGTCCAGTGTGTGGCTCAATGTTCTGTTGTCACCATCTTGGAATTGTTAATAATTTGTGAACAAGGGCCCATTTCTGCATTTTCACTGTACACTGAGCGCCACAAATTATCTAGCCAGTCCTGAGAGTTAATCCAAGGTTTAACTTCTCAATAATTGGAATAAAATCCTTTCACTGGATGTCAATGTTGCTGGTGGATATGATATTAGGCGAAGGATGTTGAATTCATTCTGGGCGTTTGAGTTTTAGGTCCTTACTTAGACATCCAAAATATATTTTCATGTAATTGTTATGTGAGTGCATAGTTTAATAGTGAGTCTAAGCTGAAGTTATAAATGTGGGAGTCATCAGCACATCAGTGATGTGTAAAGCTAAGAGAGTAGGTAAAACCACCAAAGGAGTGAGTGTACCATAGGGAATGGAACCACAGTGGGTGGGGGAAAGATCTGTATTCTGCCTTTGGTAACTTTCCCTGGCAAAATGTATGAAGCAGAACTACAGGGATTTCTTCAAATAAATAAAACTCTGAGATAAATAGTAAGCCTGAACTATTTTCTAGTCTCCCTCTGTGTTGATTTATTCCCACTCTATTAATGCAGTACTGTGATCTTGCAGAACTGTCGTAGAGCATGATTTTTCATTACCAAAGAATATTGTTTTAGGCCTCATTCTCAGAAGAAAACATCATAGCTATTTGAAAAATGACATTCCCTACAGTATTATTGATGATGATAATGTAATAGGTTGATTTTGGATGGCACAAATATACATATATTCAAATAAATAATGACCTATAGTATCTTATTTAACCATGTATCTAATGTTTTACGTTTATGTTTATGACCACTGCCTTACATAAATAATGCTGCAGTGAATATCTTTGAGTATAAAAGTTATTGACCAATAGATTACAAAGTATAAGATCATGGAAGCGTTACAGCTTTTGAAAAATATATATTTATATGTATATATATATATATGCATTTATCTGGATTTTTTTCTCAAGAGATAGGGTTTTATCTCTTACACATATATTTTTAAATTGATGTAACCATTGTTCTAAGATCCATTTCCAAAAATGTATTTTCATATTTGTTAATGGTTTTATTTTCTAATTTTTAGATTGTTTTCACGTCATATTTCCACCTGTAAAGAAACAAAATTTTGTGTTCTTTTGATAAAACCTCTTTTGTATCATAGTCAATGCAGATTAAAATTTAAACTTCTATATTTTTTCTTAATTATGAGATATATATGGATATTTACAATAAATGTAAAAAAGATCTTGATATGGTTTGGCTGTGTCCTCAGCCAAATCTCAACTTGAATTGTATCTCCCACAATTCCCACATGTTGTGGAAGGGACCCAGTGGGAGGTAATTGAATCATGGGGGTGGGTCTTTCTCATGGTATTCTCATGAGAGTGAATAAGTCTCATGAGATCTGATGGTTAAAAAAAAAAAAGGAGTTTTCCTGTACAAGCTCTCTCTTTTGCCTGCTGTCATCCATGTAAGACATGACTTGCTCCTCCTTGCCTTTCACCATGATTGTGAGGCTTCTCCAACCACATGGAACTATAAGTCCAATTAAACATCTTTTTCTTTTGTAAATTGCCCAATCTCAGATATGTCTTTATCAGCAGCATGAAAATGGATTACTACAAATCTATAAACGTTATTATATAAATTATGTCTGAGTAATATATTCTTATTTGTAAAAATGTCACAACTGACATTTTTAAAGACAGTTTTTTTTTTTTTTTAATGTACAAGCATCTATCTGTAGCTCAGCAAGAACCCATCTCAGTATTTTGGTGTTGCAACAAATTATGTTTTAGCTCACGGGTAATAATAAAATAATAACTGTTACTTTTAGATTCAAATAATGTTTAAACTTAGGAGTTTAAGTTATATCAATATATCTTGCCAATTAAATTATTTAATTATTTATTCAACAATTATTTACTGAATACTCTAGGATGCTATAAGTATGAATAATATTAGTGTATAAATTTGCACCTGAACCCATAATATAGAACATAGTTTATATATTTAAATAATACTAAATATAATGTTAGTTTCTAGTAGACATAAAGAAATTAGAATATGACTGGTTTAATTTAAACCTTCCTTGAATCATGTCTTTGAAGTATGAAAGTAGCTTGAAGCTCTACATGTTTGATTTCTATCTAGGGATAATAACTTATTTATTATTATTTTCTTTAAAGAAGGAAAATAGTAATGCATTCTACAGCCAAATAAAGATATGAAGATATCTTACAAGATTTCCAAAATGTTTGAATCATTTTGCAACATGTTGGAGCTGTTTTTGCAAAACTAGAAATTAAAAGGAGCCAGGGGAGCACGTGATCATTTATCTTTTTTGGAGAACTAAAACAATCTGTACTGATAGGGAGATCAAATCTAGAAAAAAGATTTTGTAACACATCTTACAAAAAGAAAAAGGTGGATAAAAAAATAATAGAACCCTGAAGGAGACTAGCACAGTTATCAATTTTGCTTCTTTTCTGAAGTACATCTTATAACTAGAATGATCGTATGTTCTGGTTAGCTTGGGAAAGTCCTGGTTTAGAATTACAGGTTCCACCAATTTACTATTATTAACTATTTTCACTTTCACAAATGTCCCTGTTTGAAGTTAAATTATGTATTCATTCTTCTTATAATCAATACAACAGGGTTATGGTTAAAATATAAAGTGCTTTTTGGCTCAAACTGAAACTGAAAACTAATTAATGGCATAACTACTGGAAGAGACGTGTGCAAATCACTGAATTTGCATTTAATAAAATTACCCAAAAACATAGAATCCTAGGCAACAATCATGTCTTTCTTTGTCACTTAGCCTTTTGCCCGCAGTGTGTTTAGTGATGATTATAGTATAATTACTCACCTGGATCAAATTTGGGGCTCCCGCCTAATGTTTACCACAAGACTTTCCAAAGGATAGTCAACTCATGACTGATGAGATGGTAATTATCGGACTCCCTAATCTTGTTCAAAATAAATAAATACCAAAGTAAACAAACATCAAATAATAGGGCCAGTTCCTGCTAATTGCAGACAAATGGTAAAGTCTTGGAACAACAATAACAACAAAAAAAATGCACTTTGATTAACAAAAGATAATGCTAAAGCATTGCTTTAAACATCCTTAAAATGAATAATAATTTCTATTTTTATTCTGCAACTCCAATGTCCATTAAATGATTAAAGTAAACTGAAAAAGAAAGTAAAAGGAAATTCAGCTAACAAAATAATACATAACTCTAAACAAATCGGCATGGTATTATACATAAAACTTCATTAAAACACGTATTTAATATATACCTTATAGTTCAAAGAAGTACTTTTTCATAGACCAAACATAAATTATGATGGCAAAACTTTAATAACACTCATCAACTAAATGTCTCCCTTAGTCCATTTATTGTCTTTATTGATTCTCCAATAATGCAATTTCACATTTTCAGTCATCTTACATATATGCATTTTTATTTGCCTATAAAATTAACTTTAGCTTACAGTGAAAGACAAAATGTTACCTATAGTATCAAATATGTGATATATATGTAATTACTGCAAATTTTATTTTATACAGATATTTATGATTTACAATATAATATTAAATAATACTATATAGTTTTGGTGCAAGTGTTTGAGTTTAATAAAGAAAACACATATAAATAATGCTGCTTTGAAAACTCAAATGAAGATTTCATATCTCTGGTTACTGCTTAGCCAACCTCTGTCCTCATATCAGTGTCTCATAAATCTTACTGAAGAAGATTTAGTTACATCAATATCTTGTTGATTTTCTATGGTCTTTTGGGCTTAGGATAAAGAATAACAAAATAATATTGATTTAATTCAAACTAGGTAAATCTTCCATGACCTTGTTGCTTAACAAATATAATGTTTATGCCTTCTATATTAAACCATTGCAGAACACACTCACAGCTGTTCTTGAAATTTGAAGTGTAAATGGAGGATAAAATAACTATTTCTGGAGCATAGATTATATGTCCTGTTTGCATCTTCTGCCTATAAACTCTCTTCTTATTTATTCATCTACACTACCATCTTCATAGGCAATTTTATTCAGTATAAACAGTTATTTCAAAATTTTTCAAAGAATAAGTTGACACAGACCTGAAATAGGCCATCAGTAGTAGAAACAGATTAGAACTGAGGCAATAAATAGTAGACAAAGCGATGAAGAAGCAAATATAAAAATATAGAAGAAATGATTTGGTCACTGGTGACCATACGGTGATCACACGGGGACATATTTGAAGGCATAAAAATTTAGAAGAGGGAATAGGTGAGAATAACAATGTGATACTATAGAGGATAATATCTTGGGTGAGAATGTTGGTGATAATTAAATTAACTGAGAAGCAGACCACAGGAGTTTAAATAGATATGAAGGAAAAAAAATAAATTTGGTTTTAGATTGGAAATAAGGTGCACAGGATGGGGCAGAATTGCACACTTTTGAAATGACTGTACTGGTGAAGACTTTTGTGCTAAACTCTTAGCTCAGTTTCCACATTTAGGGTGACTTTTAAAATCAAGTTACAATACTCACTCATTTATACCAAAGAGTAATACTAACAGAAGAACATATATGTATAAAACTCAAGAAAATACGTTTGACAATACTAGCACCCATTCAATGAATGCTTTGGCATTGACATAATCTCAATAAAAGCTGAATAATGGATATAAAATAACCATAGTACAACTTACATGATTTTAGAGCTATAATGAACACTTTATTTAGTATTAGTCAAATTGAATTTAATAAATACCATACAGAGATACTACCAGTGTTTAGGAAAAGACTCTTATGTGCTATAGAAAGAATAATTTGTAAAATGTATGCCACAACACATATAGGCATACCTCGTTTTATCCTGTTTTGCTTTTTCGTGCTTGGCAAGTATTATGCTTTTTAAAAATGGATTTATGGTAACCCTGCATTGAGCAAGTCTACTGGCACCATTTTTCCAATAGCATGTGCTCATTTCATGTCTCTCTGTTACATTTTACTAATTCTCACAATATTTCAAGCTTTTTCGTTATTATTATACCTGTTTTGGTGGTCTGTGATCAGTGATCCTTGATGTTATGGTGGTCTGTGATCAGTGATCCTATTGTAATTGTTTTGGTGCCATGAACCATGCTCATATAAGACAGTAAACTCAATCAATAAATTACATGTGTATTCTACTCCATGGTTACTCTTTGAACCAGCCATTGCCCTCAGTCTTTCTCCCTCTCCCCAGACCTCCCTATTCCCTGAGATACAACAATATTGAAATTTGGCCAATTAATAACCTACGGTGGCTTCTAAGTGTTTAAGTAAAAGGAAGAGTCTAATATCACTCACTTTAAAACAAAAGTTAGATATGATTAAGCTTAACTGATGAGCAAAACAGGCTTATTGCTGATACAAATTTTTGTGGTTTGGATAGAATATCAAACCAGCCACAACAGTCCCTTAAGCCACAGTGGAATCTAGCTCAAGATCCTAACTCTCTTGCATCCTATGAAAGCAGAGAGAGGTGAGGAGGTTGCAAAAAAAAAGTTTGAAGCTATCAGAGGTTGGTTCATAAATATTTAAAGTACACTGTTAAGACCTACCGCTCAGAAGAAAAAGATTCCTTTCAAAATATCTGCTCAATGACAATGCACTTAGTCAATCAAGAAATCTGACGGAGCTGTAAAGGAAAAGTAGTGTTATCTCTATGCCTGCTAACCTAACACTCACTCTGCAGCTCATGGATCAAAAAGTAATTTTGACTTTCAAGTCTTATTGTATAAGAAAAACATTTCATAAGGCTATAGCTGCCATAGATAATGATTCCTCCGATTGATCTGAGCAAAGCAAATAAAAAAACTTCTGGAAATAACTCACCATTCTAGAAACCATTAAGAACATTCATAATTCAAGGGGGAAGGTCAAAATATCATCAGCAGGAGTTTGGAAGAAGTTGATTCAAACTCTCATGTATGATTTTGACAAGACTTCACTATGGGAATTAACTGCAGATGGGATTAATATAAGAACTAGAATTAGAGGTGAATCCTGAAGATGTTAGTGAATTGCTGCAATTTCATGATAAAGCTTTAATGAATGAGAAATTGCTTTGTATAGATGTAAAAATATAAAGTGGTTTCTTGAGATGGAATCTACTTATCTGGTGAAGAGGCTGTGGACGTTGTTGAAATGATAACAAAGGATTTGGAATATTCCATAAACTTAGTTGATAAAGCAGTGGTGAGGTTTGAGAGGATTGAATCCAATTTTGAAAGAAGTCCTACTGTAAGCAAAATGCTATCAAACAGCATCACATGCTACAGATAAATCTTTCATGAAAGAGTCAATTGATGGAGAAAACTTCATCTTTTTCTTATTTTAAGAAATGTCCACAGTCATCCCAACTTTCAGTAACCACCACCCTGATCATTTAGCACCCATGAACATCCAGGTAAGACCCTCCCCAGCAAAAATATTATGACTCATTGAAGGATCAGATGATCGTTAGCATTTTTTAGCCATAATTTATTTTTAAATTAAAATATGCATATTTTTAGATATAATGCTGTTTCATACTTAATAGACTACAGTATGGTGTTAACATAACTGTTATATACACTAGGAAACAAAAAGATGTGTGACTCACTTTATTGCATATTGACTTTTTGTGTGGATCTGAAACTGAATCTACAATAATTTGTGTACAGTATAAAAGGAGAGAATATGCCTTTCAGTAGCTACCTCTCTTACTGAAGGCAATGTTTATATGTCTAAATAGATTATCTTCTCTTTCTAGGGTGATATGACTTTAACTTTAGACTTGAGTTTTCTAATTAGAATGTAATTTAATACAGAATTAGACACAATTTTTAAAATGCTACATATGTAGATATAACTTTATAGGCATACATAATTTAGAATTAGATGTGATTTTTAGAAAGTTTTATATATATTTATATGAAGTTATATACATATATAAAACTATCTAAAAATTAGAGTTGTGAATTAATGTCATCAGGTGTCTTGTAATGAATGTGTGGGCTGCCATTTATCAGAGGTATTTATGGTGAGACTCTATGACTATAGGTCAAAGATATTATAGGCAATGAATTGACTTGAACAAAGTGCCGTATAATTACCTTCAATTCAAAAAATTTGTATTTCTCAAATTATATTGTTTAATATTTCCTGGCTGTTCATGGGATTTCTCAAGTGTTTTTGTAAAAAAATGCCAAACAGTCTGGAAATAAACCCATACAGCTACAGTCAGTTGATTTTTGACAAGGGTGCCAAGACCATTCAATGGGGGAAAGAATAGTCTCTTCTACAGCTGGTGCTGGAATAATGGGAATGAAGTTGGACCCCTAATGGACAGTATATACACAAATTAACTTAAAGTAGATCAAACATCTAAATGAAAGAGCTAAAAATATATAACAACTTCAAAGAAATCAAAGGTGTATAACCTTGGATTTGGTAATGAACTCTTGCATAAAGCAAAACAAAATCACAAAACCATAAGAAAAACACTTTAAAAACAGATAAACTGGACTCATTACAATTAAATAAAAACTTTTTTACAACCAGGGAAACTATTAAGACAGTGAAAAGACAACGTACAGAATGAGACGAAATGTTTTCAAATCATATTATCTGATAAAATTTAGTATCTAGACTACATATAAATAAGTCTTTCACCTCAAAAACAAAAATTAAACAACCTAACTTAAAAATGGGCAAAGGCCTTGAACAGACCTTTCTCTGAAGAAGATATACAGATTGGCAACAAATGTAAGAAAAGATACTCAACATTATTAGTCATTAGGGAAATGCAAATCGAAGCCATAATAAGATAACAATTGAACAAACTAAGGGGATTTATTAAACAACAAGAACAGCAAAAAGCATAAAACAGCAAGTATTGGTGATGATGTGGAGAAATAAGAACCCCCATATGGTTGGTGAAATGTAAAATGGTGCAGCCTTTACAGAAAGCAGTTTTGCAATTTCATTAAGAAGCAAAACATAGAAATGTCACATGATGAAGCAGTTCCACTCATAGGAATATACCCAAAATAATTAAAACCAGGTATTCCAACAAACATTTGTACACAAATAAATGTAGCCAAACTATTCACACTAGCCAAAAGGTAAAAACAAACCAACTGTCCTTCAGTGGATGAATGGATAAAGAGTGATATATCCATACAACAAAATTTAGTCTAACCAAAAAAGAAATGAAGTTGTGATACGTGCTACTATCTGGAGGAACCTAGAAGGCATTATGCTAAGTGAAAGAAGCCAGACACAAGGGATACACACTGAATGATTCTATTATTCCAGAACAGGCCAATCCATAAGACAGAAAGCTGACCAGCCGTTGTCAGGGGCTGGGAAAGGGAAATGGGGAGTGACTGCTTAATGGGTACAAGGTTTTATTTCAGTGTGACGAAAATGCCTTGGAGCTAGATAGAGATAATTGCTACATAATATTCTTAGCATATTTGATGCCACTGAGTTTACATTTTAAAATGGTTAATTTTGTGTTTTACAAATTTTACCTCAATAAAAAAATAATAAGTTCCCAATTTATGCAAAGCACAGTTTCTATGTTAATCTTCTATTCTGGTTCTACACTTTTCTAGATGCTATACTTAAAAAAACACATAAATAAAAGATAGTTTCTCCCAAATAAAATAGATATTCTTTCTTAAAAATGTGTCTTTTGGAAAGTACTAATGTATGCCTTTATTCAAATAGAAAAAGCATAAATTAAAGTGAGATGTTTGCTATAATATAGTCAATTTTAATGTAAAATACAAATTTGAAAACAAATTTTAAGAAATTAATCAACAATTTTGGTAACGTTTATGTGATA
The DNA here is from genome assembly GCF_028885655.2 of Pongo abelii. Classification (NCBI taxonomy): domain Eukaryota; kingdom Metazoa; phylum Chordata; class Mammalia; order Primates; family Hominidae; genus Pongo; species Pongo abelii. The sequence continues at coordinate 109,980,135 of NC_071999.2, read as the reverse complement.
TTTTATTCTATTTTAGATTTTAGTGTTTCAATGGTTATCAGCATTTCAATTCATAGTGATTATTTGTAAAACCTAGTTAAGATAGAATTAAGAACTTTTCTCTGAATATAAACATTTAAGTTTAGCTACATTGAAAAATGAGTGTTTATGAAATGTCATATGAATTAATATTATATTGGTATTGACACTAACCCTAGGGAGTGCTTGTTGCAAAATGTAAACTACTGCTAGCTAGGCTAAAATTCTCTATAATTTATTTAAATAATGTATCAGCATTGCTTCAATAATTAATATTGTAAACCTAGTTTCAATATACTACAAGTGTGTATTAAAGCATTTGACACAGACACAGTCAGGGAATACCCAACAGCGTTCTCCTGCATTCCTCTCCTCCACTTAGGTCCTAATTGACCTCAAACATGGCCTCAGGTCTAGCTAAATGTTGACCTTAGTGTGGTTCACAAATCAAAGTCATTCTAGAGACTGGCTCCAGCATCTGCTTGAATTCTTCCAATCTGTCATTTAGACATTTCCTAAGAATCCATTAGTTGCTTTCTGTTTGTAAACTTCGTGTGACTTAAGGCAATGATGAATAAAGCATCGCAAATGCTCTAGAAGATGTGTGGTTTGATGGAAGAAAAAGACAGGTTAAATAACCCTAATGAAATGGAATACGTTTTTAAATACCTGAGGGAGAAGAGAAAACAGACGGTCCAACTCAGCAAGTGAGACACATGGTATGCACATATTTAGGGAAAAAGTCGCAGAGAAAACAGCATAATAAAATGATTCTCCAGGGATGTATACAGGTCACACGTACAGCATCTCAGGCTTCAGCCTGGCTTACCTAGTGAGAAATCTACAAGATCTCTCTCCTTTCTTTCAGCGCTACTCTTTTGAACTCTGTGGCTGTATCTGGACATCTGGTCCAACTGCAGACTTCTGAGTCCTTACTGACCTCCTCTCAGGGACCTTACACTTAAGCAGACTGTCAGGATCTATCAGCTGTTCAGCAAATCCCCTAGTCAGACCTCTTCAGCTTGCTTGTCTCACAGACAAGTGAGAACTTACCTATGAGACAGAAAAGTCCCATCCCTTTGAATGAGCAAAGCTGCAATACTCAACACCTTATGGCTTTGTTCCTTACTACGTTCCATAATCTTTACAAAGCAAATAGAAAGTCCTGAGCATTCTCATATCCTCAACAGCTACCTTCTCAAAACTAATTTCTTTTAAAGTTGATACTACTTTTTCTTCATCAACTTTTTCTACCCTCTTTTGTATCTTTGCAGAAACCTCCATCAGTTAGGTCTAAATCCAATGTTACCTTCCCTAGGAGACTTCAATGAAACACCCTCACTCCGCTTACAATTAGTTACTGGTTCCTACATTCTCTTACAACAATTTGTACTTGATCGTGGCATTTGTCCTTGTCCAACTTATTGCGCAAATACCTGCCTTTCCCATAGAGAACAGGAGAAATTTGAGAGCAGCAGTTACTCTTTATTCTTGTGTGCATTCTGTAACGCCCATAACCATTCCTTGAGTCCACAAATTCGTGTATTCATCGAACAAATATGGATTGTGCTACATATATGTGCCAGGTACTCTTCCTGGTAGTGAATTGAACTGAAGTAAGTTGTAACTTCTAGTAGAGAGGGAAATAAACTTATTGTTATTATTGAAGTTCTAGTTAATGAAGAGAATATCAAAACACAGGACATTCCCCTTTATGATACACAACTAGATACACAACTATGATACACAACTATAATCCTGGGCTGAAAAGGGAGAATCAAGGGCTTTATAATAAATCTTGTCATTCAACATAATCATGCAGAATCCTGTGGTTTTTTTTTTTTTTTTGTATTTCAATGTTTCTTGTTCACATGTCATTTTCATTCTTAAATCAATTCCACGTATTAATACGTTGGAATGAAGAGGTCACACTGCATACTCCTTGAGGAGTTATGGTCATGTCCCTCTTGCTTGAAATTCCAGATTGAAAACTGAAACGTCCCAGAATGCTTTAAGCAAAACGATGTGATGCAGCTGTGCCTTTGATACTTAAAAAAAATCATGGCATCAGTAGTTTATGTTTAAGACATTTTAGAAAGCTTGTACACCCTTGTGCTTCAAGGCCCAAAACAAAGCCCAAAGGCCCAAATAGCAGCTGCCTGGAGATGGAAGTGCTTATGGCTCTTGACTGTTTCAGTTGGGGCTAGAGACATTTAACATCAAGCACTTTCTTCATAATGGACTGTGTTGGGGAAGGGGTTAGTCTTTTTACAGGATGGGTTTGTCTTTCCAGAGCAAAGAATGGGGCAGGGGTTGGGTGGGGTGGTGGGCGGAACATGTCAATGTCCGTGTTAACACCACTAGAAAATGTAAATTGTGAAATAATTGTAAACTTTCTAATATCGGAGGTAAAGGCATAGAGCTACAGAACAACAAAAAGTAAAAATTAATTGAGCCAGTAAGGAAAGCGTTCTGCCAGGGAACACAGAAAAGACTTGCGGTCCATTAAAAGCAGAAATGCTGCTCTGCTCCAGCATCGGGAGAACACAGTGTGTGAATGGCCTTTCCCACAGCACTAATGAACCAGCTCTGAAAAATTGTCACCTTCTCATCCCATGCCTGTGATCACTACTATCTCATAATTTTTTAGGAATCTGACTGTGAATTTTAGATTCCAAAATGGAATTTGTACTTGGAGACCCTCTTATCTATCCTCTTGCAGGAAGTGCTTAGTTCTTCATCTCAATGAAGAGTTTTCTATCTCTGATGGGAAAGTTCTTGAAAGTTTATCTCACTCTAGAGAGGACTTAATGCTTAGAATTCCAACAGTTTTCTATGGTGAATTTTCATGCTGTTTCTTCTTTTTGAATACTCAAAAATATGTGAGTGCAAAACCTCTTATCCCTCTCCTTCCAGGCCGCAAGAATAAGAGACAGACAATAATACAAAAAAAAAAAAAAGAAAATAACATCCAAGGAACAAAAATAATAACAGCAAAAAAAAAAAAAAAAATTCAGTCTTTGTCTTCTGAAAAACTGATTAGGTGAACAAATGTCCCAACACTATTCATTGATTCATCAAACACTGTGGCGGGGTCACAGGCGTGCCCTGACTTCCGCTTTCTCCTGCCATCTGCAGTTCTACCACCACCCGGTGGCCTTAACCTGCTATTATTTCCACCATCAAACTCGAGATGGACATCAACAATGGTTTGAGAAACTACTGATGCTGCCTATATTGATGTTAGTTATTCCAGTCCTACTTGTTTCATTGTTTTCTCAAAATATGACCACTGTATTTGTTAGAGGAGATAAATACATCTTCTATTTATTTTCTAGCATCTTCTACATAATCATTACAAACATAGGTAATCATGCTATAAGATTATCAAGCAGATAAAAGATACATTTCATCTCCCTGTTTCTATTTGTTGTTTTGCTTTGTTTATACATCAACATTTCTGAGATCATGCCCTTTTTATTTTGCCTATTTTTCAGCTTTTCTTTAAACCCTCATCCCGGGTAGAGCATGATGCTCTAGGACCTGCCATAAACACAGCTATATTTGCATGACTTGTAAACCAAAACATCTGCAAGACTTAATCATGGTGTGCTTTGGAGACCGAAAGCTGTTCCCCGAACTCATTCTTGCCTTCCTTATAAACAGCTGGATGCCCAGGTAGAAATTGCATTTCTCAGCCTCCTTTGCTTTTAGATTTGGATGCCACTCTATGTTCTCTATGTTCTCACCACTGGAATGTGAATAGTGATGACTGGAGTAATCTCAGAAGCTACATGTTGAAGAATATGGAGCTGCCTATTAGCCCAGTTTCCTGGAGTACATCCACGAATAGACCCCCACCCAGCCTAGATTGTTACTCTAGGAAGAAATGACCTTAGATTTTGTTTGAAGCACTGCGTTTGGAATCCTATTTGTTATAGCAGGTCAGCCTTATCTTCATTCACACACACTCTCATTTGTACTGAGTGGACCCAGGACGTGTGTGAAATCAGCACCTAGAGAAAAGTGGTATTGTTTCCATGATCAAACATGATAGGAAGTATGGAAAACATACTATTATATTTGTTATTTAGAAATATTTATGTACAGGCAGCATTGTATGTAGATACTTTGTATTTAAAAATGAAAGCTAGGACATAGAATACCTTTTCTGCAAACTGTACAGGTTCTTGATAACATTTTAACATAATTAAGAATCATGTGTGTGTGCGTGTGTGTGTGTGTGTGCATGTGTGTGTATCTACCTAGACAGAGACAGCAATAGAAAGACAAAGAGAGAGGGAGAGAGAGTTATATGTGCAAATTGAGAACATTTTTTGGATAGTGAAGTGTAAAAAGAAAATGAAAGTAAGAGGGTTAATCAAATTCTAACATTCAACATTTTAAAACCTTGATTGCAGGTTTTAAATATTTAAATATTTCATTGAATGTATTATTTTAAAATTAATATTATTAATGTATTTAATTATAAATTGATACATGCTACTATAACATTTCCTAAAATACAGAATGAGGAATAATAAAATGGAAAGGCATTGTCTTACACAGTATTCCCATCAGAAGAAGCAACAGTGCAAGAAGCAACAGTGCAAGAAGCAGTTTCAGATTGCAAGGTAGGTGCTTTGCCATTAAATGCAATTGACTCTCCCTTAAGGAGATACCTTTTAAAGCTTGTATTTGTTAGAGAAGATAAATACATCTTCTGTTTATTTTCTGTCATCTTCTACATAATCTGGACTGTCTACATAATCTACATAAACTGGACTATCCATCCAGTAAGATATAGCTTTGTTCACCCCATCCCTTCCTTTGAGAATTACCATTTGTGGTATCACATTCCCATTCAGTCTTTGATAACTTTGGTCTTCTATCCTCAAATTTTACTAGGTTTAATTATAAAAGAAAGTTAAAGATCTCACATGTTAACTGTCCTTTGCAACAACCTGTTAATAATAATAATAACATATCGATTATATGTAACCTGAATGTTCCTGGTCTGTGGCCCTAGGACATTTCACAAGGGACTTTTGCCTATGTCAATTGGGAAAGGACCTCAGAATTGCCCAATATCTTACCTGTAGCCAAGAGAGTAAAAAATCTGTGTTTGCTTTTGGAAGGCAGTTATCTTTATATTACACCTAAGTTATTCAGGGATTTGGGCAAAGAGTCTGAACTATTTTTAAAGTTTTGAGGGGTCATGTTTCTCTCCCTAGAGCACATTGAATCTTTGCAGCTGTCTCTCACTCCATTCTTGGTAATGATGTTAGGATATTTTATTGTGCAATTTTTTATTGTGCAAAAAGAAATAAGAGAATACATCTGAACTTTGTCATACAAAGAAACAAATTCCAAGTAATGTAAGGCAAATGTTCTCAGTTTAAGGTTTAGGGTCATCAATCCTAATACCAATGTTACTATTACTACTGATGATGATGACAGTGATAAGAAGAGGAACAACAGGTTGTACTTTCTGTATAGTACTTACCATGTGCCACATAATGTTATGTGCAGTATATTATTAAATAAATCATTTAATCTTCATCCAAGGCAACACTATGATATGAATACTACTTTTATCCCATTTAACAGGTGAAGAAAATGAAGTAAAAAGGAGATAAGTGACTTTGGCCAAGATAGAAACTGCCCCAACCGTTTGGAGGCTCTGAAAGAATCTGATTTGAGAATGGATATCTGCTATCACAAATCCACTGGAAGGAAATGCTAAAGCAGAGAACAGAAACTTGTTGAGTGAGAAGAAGAGGCTGAGTCTAGCGAGAGATGTATTGTTGAGCATCACAGGAAGTCATACTTCTGCGGCAAGGTCTCTAATACACATTTGCCATTTTCCATGGCAGGACTTAGCAGCTTAGAGACAGAAAAGGAAAATGGATCTATTTAGGTTGAATTAATCCAGGAAGCTGCTCAATACATAGTCCCAAACTCAGGTTTCTACATAATACAGGTTAAGGATTGCCAAACAGAACATGAGTTAGTGCCAAAATTCATCAGGACCATACACCAGGGGTGCCTTATTTAAAAATTGAATTTGTAATTAAAATTATTTGACTGGGTGGAACTAAGCACATTTACCTTTTTTTTTAAATTTCTGAGTCTTTGTAATCTCAGAGTGGAAGTTGATTATACCACAAAGTTAGGCAAAGCATAAGCATTGTGACCCACAATGTATAGACTTCAGTATAATACACTTGTGAAGTGATATGGTTTGGCTGTGTCCCCACCCAAATCTCTTCTTGAACTGTAGTTCCCATAATCCCCATGTGTCAAGGGAGGGACCCCATGAAAGATAATTGAATCATGGGGGTTGTTACTTCCATGTTATTCTCGTGATAGTGAGTGAGTTCTCACAAGATCTGATGGTTTTATAAGGGGCTGTTCCCTCTCTTTGTTCTGCACTTCTCCTTGCTGCTGCCATGTGAAGAGGGATATGTTTGCTTTCCCTTTTGCCATGATTGTAAGTTTCCTGATGCCTCCCCAGCTATACTGAACTGTGAGTCAATTAAACCTTTATAAATTACCCAGTCTCTAATGCATCTTTATCAGCAGTGTGAGAACAAACTAATATAGTAAATTGGTACCAGTAGAGTGGGGTGCTGCCATAAAAATACCCCTAGATGTGGAAGTGAGTTCGGAACTGGGTAACAGGCACAGGTTAGAACGTTTGAAGGGCTCAGAAAAAGACAGGAAAATGGGGGAAAGTTTGAAACTTCCCAGAGACTTGGAGGGCTCAGAAGACAGGAAGATGTAGGAAAGTTTGGAACTTCCTAGAGACTCATTGAATGGCTTTGACCAAGATGCTGATGGTGACATGGACAATTAAGTACAGGTTGAGGTGGTCTCAGATAGAGATGAGAAACTTGTTGGGAACTGGAGTAAAGTTCCAAGGAATAAAGATCACTCTTGCTATGCAAAGAGACTGGAAGCATTTTGCCTCTGCCCTAGAGATCTATGGAACTTTGAACTTGAGAGAGATGATTTAGGGTATCTGGTGGAAGACATTTCTAAGCGGCAATGTATTCAAAAGGAAGCAAGACATAAAAGTTCAAAACTTTTGCAGCCTGCCTATGCAATAAAAAAGAAAACCCAGTTTCCTGGGGAGAAATTCAAGCAGGATGCAGATGTTTGTATAAATAATGAGGAGGCAAATGTTAATCACCAGGAAAATAGGCAAAATGTCTCCAGGGCATGTCAGAGACCTTCATGGCAGCCCCTCCAATCACAATCCCAGAGGCCTAGGGGGAAAAAATGGTTTCCTGAGCTGGGTCCAGGGCTACCCTGCTCTGTGAGTCTCAGGACTTGGTGGCCTGAGTCCCAGCTGATACAACCCTAACTAAAAGTGGCCAAGGTATGGCTCAGGCCATGGCTTCAGAGGGTGCAAGCACCAAGCTTTGACAGCTTTCATGTGCTGTTGGGCCTCAGATCCACAGAAGACAAGAATTGTGGTCTGGGAATCTCTGCCTAGATTTTGGAGGATTTATGGAAATGCCTGTATATCCAGGCAGAATTTTGGTGCAGTAGGAGAGTTCTCATGGAGAACCTCTGCCAGGGCAGTTCAGAAGGGAAATGTGGGGTCACAGACCCCACACAGAGTACCCAATGGGGTACTGCCTAGTTGAGCTGTGAGAAAAGGGCCACGGTCCTCCAGACCCCAGAATGGTAGATCCATGGACAGCTTGCACTGTGTGCCTGGAAAAGCTGCAGACACTCAATACCACCCTATGAAAGCAGTTGTGAGGGGGGTTGTACCCTGCAAAGACACAGGAATAGAGCTGTCCAAAGTCACTGGAGCCTACCTCTTGCATCAGTGTCACCTGAATGTGAGATATGGAGTCAAAGGAGATCATTTTGGAACATTAAGTTTTAATGAATGCCCTACTGGATTTTGGACTTGCATGGGGCCATTAGCCAATTGGTTTTGGCCAATTTCTCCCATTTGGAACAGGTGTATTTACCCAATGCCTCTACCAGCATTGTATCTAGGAAGTAACTAACTTGCTTTTGATTTTACCAGCTCATAGACAGAAAAGAATTGCCTTGTCTCAGATGAGACTTTAACTTGGACATTTTGGTTAATGCTGGAATGAGTTAAAACTTTGGGGAACTGTTTGGAAGGCATGATTGTGTTTTGAAATGTGAGGACATGAGATTTGGGAGGGTTCGGGGTGGAATGATACGGTTTAGCTCTGTCCCCACCCAAATCTCATCTTGAACTGTAGTTCCCATAATCCCCACATGCTGTGGGAGGGACCCAGAGAGAGGTAATTGAATCATGGGGTCAGTTACCTCCATGCTGTTCTCGGGATAGTGAGTGAGGTCTCGAACAAGATCTGATTGTTTTATAAGGGGCTTTCCTCCCTCTTTGTTCTGCACTTCTTGATGCTGTTGTCTGAAGAAGGACTTGTTTGCTTCCCCTTCTGCCATGATTGTTAAGTTTCCTGAGGCCTCCCCAGCCATGCTGAACTGTGAGTCAATTAAACCTCCTTCCTTTATAAATTACCCAATCTTGGGTATGTCTTTATTAGCAGCATGAGGACAGACTAATACATGAAGTATATACTCAATATGTCAAAAATCCCTATTCGTGTGGGCCCCATTCTTTAGAGATTACACTAGACAAAGTTGTGTTAATCATGTAATTAGAGCACATACTTTTACTCTGTTAATGTATAAAATTGAATCAGTTTTCCACTTTGTGATAGTTAATACTGAATGTCAACTTGATTGGATTGAAGGATACAATGGATTAATCCTGTGTGTATCTGTGTGGGTGTTGCCAAAAGAGATTAACATTTGAGTCAGTGGGCTGGGTAAGGCAGATCCACCCTTAATCTGGTGGGCACAACCTATCAGCTTCCAGCGAATATAAAGTAGGCAGAAAAACATGAAAAGGAGACATTGGCCTAGCCTCTCAGCCTACATCTTTCTCCCGTGCTGGATGTTTCCTGCCCTCAAACATCGAACTCCACGTTCTTCAATTTTGGGACTCAGACTGGCTTCCTTCCTCCTCAGCTTGCAGACAGCCTATTGTGGGACCCTGTGATTGTGTAAGTTAATACATAATAAACTACCTTATATATGTCTATATCTATCAACACTATCAACATATATATCAACATAGTATGTATATACATATATATATCCATATATATATATAGGATACATATAGACAGAACTAATAGGATATATATATGTCCTAATAGTATATATATTTATACTATTTATAATTTATAATTATACTATTTGTATTTATAACAGGATACATATATCCTAATAGTATATATTTTATATATAATATATAATAGTATAATTTATAATTATATATAAATATAATAGTATAATTTATGATTATATATATACACACACATATATATATATATATATCTCCTATCAGTTCTGTCCCTCTAAGAGAACCCTGCCTAATACACACTGTTTCTGATCTGCATATATAGACATTGACCAAGTGGGTAACTAATTAGATAGACATCAATTAAAGCATTTGCAGCTGGGCACAGTGGCTCATGCCTGTAATCCCAGCACTTTGGGAGGCTGAGGCCAGTGGGTCACTTGAGGTTAGGAGTTCAAGACCAGCCTGGCCAACATGATGAAAGCCCATCTCTATTAAAAATGCCTGTAATCCCAACTACTCAGGAGGCTGAGGCAGGAGAATTGCTTGAACTCGGGAGGTGGAGGTCGCAATGAGCTGAGATCGCACCACTACACTCCTGTCTGGGTGACAAGAGCAAGACCCAATCTCAAAAAAAAAAAAAAAAAACAAAACCTATTTGCTATTGTGGTATATCTGTTCTTTACCTGAATGATACTGAATGGACAATGTGGTTCACTAAGTGAATTCAAAATATAAAAATGAATTATGCAAATTGCAGAAACTAATAGCTAATTGTTACTAAACAAATTACTTTTGTTACCATAGATTAGTTATTATAGCAAAGTTTTTATGTAATTTATAAATGCTGCTACTATATTTCTTCAACAGCCATAGGCTGAGTCCAGTAAGCTGTATAAAAGCATGGAATTATGTAAAAAATATGATACTCTAGGCAAAACAAACACATTTTATGTAAGCACTGTGCCAGAGACATGATTAGGAGAAAGATTATGATTTCAGTGTTGGCTTTTTGATATGCCTAACAGTCAGAGAAGTATAGCTATCAAATGAATATTTAAACATGTATGCAGGAAGATCTTTCGAGAGATTTGTGTTAAAGATACGCTTTGAGAGCAATTGAAACCATGAGGATGAATGCAATCATTCAAGAAAACAATATTAATTGAGAAGTAAAAGAAAGCTTATAGCAGAGTACTGAAAAACTCATTATTCAGTGGTGAAAACCTGCAGAATATTCAACAAAAAATACAAAGAGTAGCCAGAAAGGATGGTAGAAAAGGGGCAGGACTTGGGAGTACAGGATAAATTCAGCTCACGTTGTAGGGCTGCTTGTTTGCAGAGTGATCAAAGGAGGCTCGGCCCCAATACGATTTTCCTCTAACAACTTTAAATTTGTCTAAGTTTGAGGCCTAAAATAGACATAAACACACATAAGTACACATGCACAGATGTACATACACAAGTATTCGCAAACACACATGCACATGTGTGCCTGCAACAGAACCTAAACCTCCACTAGGAAACTGAAAAGTGATATACAAAAGGAAGTGAAAGGAGTCAATTAAATTCTTTTGAAAAGACATGTAAGATAATGACCAAACAGAACCAATGCCTTTTATTTAGGACATAGATCATTATGAGCATTAAAATAAAATGAGAAACGAGATTTGTTTGATTTGAGGCAAGACAATTCATCTATAATGTCAAAACCAAAAGGCAAAATCGTAATTGGAGTCAAGATTTACTGTATTATATAGGAGAAATAATATTAACAGGCAGTTTTATAGTAGATGTTCAATTAACAATTGCATGAAGCAAGGAATAATATAACTTTTTATGTAAAGAAAATTGATGTATATGTGACTTTAGTAACTTTTTAAAGGTAGTTTAGCTAATGAGTGAAAGAGGAATGTTGGATATTCAGGTGTGTTGGGCTTCAAAGCTCACGGGTTTCAAACAAATGATCACCATTGCCTGTGATTCCATAGGAATAAAATGAGAATATGATGAAGCTTCCCCTGTGTAGCAATGGCACTGCACAATAACCTTGACAATGTGTCCCCGACCTTCAGTCAGGCCAGGTAAGTGTCTCTTCAGCTCTCACTGGAGGGTGGCTATGTATGATATAAAGGCTCCACCTCAAGCAGTTCTCCCATCTGAATCACTGAGTTCTCAGTAGAGCACAAGGATTTCCAATGAAAACAATAAAAATTAAGATTCAGTGCTTTTTTTTTGGTTGATCTTAATTTTCTTACAAATATGTTTATATTAATCAGGCCTGAATTATTTGAGTGTATGTGTGTGTGTGTGTGTGTGTGTGTGTGTGTGTGGCTGGGGAGGTGGGGTGCGTGGTTGTCTTTCCTTATGTATATCCAGTAACATTAGCTTAAATTTCCTCGATATCATCTTTGTTGTTATTGTAAGTCTCTTTCCTTCTTACGACATCATCTCTCTAAGCCAAAAACATGTCTAACCAAGATTGGTTAGGCCAAAGAATATTTCTGGTGCAGACAATAATAATAATAATATGTGGAATTCTCAAATGCAATTTTAATTTATTAAATTCACTAGGAATAAAAAGGACTCTTGCATTAAATGCTATTAGGGGCAGGAGAAGAGAAAGAGAGCATTTAGGATGCTCTGGAGAGAACATTTTGTTCCATTTTAATATATCAAGATTAGAAAATAAGCAACACTGAAATACTATTTTCACAAATGAAAAATCTTGCTTGCTAGAACAAGTGGATGAAGTTGTATAACCTAATGGTAAACTGGCATTAAAAGGAATTTTTAATGTAAAAAAGAGGCATTTACTTGTGTTTTGTGGCTACACTCTCTTGGTAATAGTAATGCAAATAAAATTTCCTAATACAGGTAGGAGGAATTAATTTCCCTTCCATTTGTATATTAGCAATAAGATTGTTCACAAATTAAACACAACACAAAATCATAGATAACATTAGTTTTAGAGTCCTATAGCAAGTAAATATATTTTTTAAAACTCTGCAAATCACCAAGCTTCTAAAAAAATCGTTTAAAAAATCAGGTCTCATGATGAATTTTATTAAGCTAGTCATTTCAAAATTCTGAATGAAATCTCCTAAGTACAATTTAATTGCACTATTAAAATAATTATATTTATTTGGCAGCTAGAATCTTCCTTATTTCTGTATCGCAAATAGGAGCAATATTTGACACATGGCAGGTTCTGAAACATATTTTCTTAAAAATCTAAATCTGTACCTTTTAGTTTAAATTAAATACAGAGAGAAAGAAGTAGTCAAGGGAGGGACTAGGAAAGAAGATGAGAGAAAAAGAATAGTTTTATCAACAGTTATGTTTATTTCCTGCATGGCTGGATACACGTTTCATATAAGGATACAGTTTTTATGTTACTTTCAGTCATAATTTTAAAATTTGTCATTCACAATTTTTAGATCTTTGATTAATATCAACATATATTCATCAGGTAGGATAAAATTGAATTAATGTCAAAATGTTTTAATCAAAATTATATTAATTTTACAAAATAATGGAGACATTGTATAAATTGTAGAAGACAGGTTTCAGAAAAAGAACAAAGAGTAAGAATCTGTATGCCAGCTCAATGAAGTCCTACTTCTAGTGAGCTATAGCCTTTATATAAACAAAAATATATCTCTAGACTAGATAAATCTTTCTTTATAAAGTGGCTGTACGTGCTTTGCTCCAATTACGAATTCTCCAAATACATTTTGATCTGTAGTTTTATCCTAAGTAACTTTGCTCCTTTAAAATGACTGCACCATGTAAATGAGCATTATTGGGTATGTTTAAAGTTAAAATCTCCATTGGTTAGTAAATACTTTAGGATTTATTTTATCAATTAGTATATTTATATTAGATGTAATTTAATTGATTACTTCAATATAATCCTTCCTTGAATTAGCTGGCTAAATACCATTCCTAGAACTCTAATGCTTAGGACTGGACTATGAAACCATGGTCAATGGCCCTGATGTTCAATTAACAACTGTATGAAGCAGGGTTGTTCTAATATAATAAACAGTTCTAGGTGTACTGCCGCCCTGCTGGCCATATCACCCACCACGAATAAAGCTGACATCAACTCAGAGAAATGACTCCTCATGCACTCCATTCTAAAGCAATTTTCGAAAGGTGCATTATCGTACAAATGTGAGAAATGCTTCACTGAACATAGATTGTGTGATTTAGACAAAAGAAATATATCTTCTTATTTTTGAAATGTAATGGTTAATTTATTCATTTGACATAATTGAACAGCAGCTTTACTCTTAACATATGGAAGATTTGACATTTTATTTTTTTAATTTTATTTATTAATTGTGAGATAAAATTGTACATATTTATTGTGTAAATGATGTTTTGAAGTATATATACATTGTGAAATGGATAAGTCTAGCTAATTCACATATGCATTACCTCACAGAGTTATTGTTTTTTTGGTGAGAATGCTTAACACCCACTTTCTTAGGATTTTTCAAGAATACAGTATAGTTAATGGAAATATATTTCCTATATGAAATGCATTGTAGCATCTTTTCTATAGTAAATGTGGCCATTTCCACATTGCTGTCACTTCTAGTACTTAGAGAATACTATTATAGCATAATGACTCTTATGGTCAAAGAAATTATTTTTAAATCCAATATGCTTTTTAAACTTATTTTTATCATTTCAGACTTTAGAATGCTTTTTGCATTTATTATAGAGGAATTATATGAAATGGAAAATAAAATTTAAAGAAAAGTAGTTTAAACTTTCCCTTAGACCATACACTAAGAGTAAAAACAACTGTTTCAGCTAACTGAATCAGCAGTTGCCAACAAGAGTATCAATGCAGTCCATAGTTCAATATTTATTGAGGCTCTACAATACAGTATTAATTTCATTAGGTAACCAGTATATTTTAATATACTGATTATACCTGTAATTCAATAACATTAACTTGGTATTCTGAATGTCTTCTTTGACAATTTCCAATTGGCTAAGTACCACCTTAGAGGATAACTTACTATGTCATTACTGTGATAGCTAAATGTCCCTCTTAATATAAAATATAGAAAAGAGACATGGTATTTTGAATAGGTACTTCTGTTTTATTGAAATATTTTAAAATTCAATATAATGCAGTACAGCAATTCAAAAACTCATAATAAACAGCATTGTGATCTTCCAATGCAAACACTGTTATGTAAGATTAATGATAAGCTTCAACATTTATGATGAAATAAAATTAATATCTCATTGTGTGTTTTTTAACACTTATTCAATTTATTCTAATAGCATATCTTCTACAATTTCTGCTCTGTCATGAGAACTATGAAGTTAAAACAATCAGTAATATCTGATTTTCCCTGAAGGATCACACAATCTACTTAGAAATACCATACACAGAGATTCAAGCTGCTAGAGAACAGATCAATGTCATATCTAAAAGAATGTGATGGTTAATCAATCATGGCTCAATGTTAAGTTTTCATTTCTTTCCCTGTTCTATGACTCTTCTAATGGGTGAAACTCTGTATTAGTCTGTTTTTATGTTGCTGATAGTGACACGCTCAAAACTGGGTAATTTATAAATAAAAATAGGTTTAATGGACACACAGTTTCATCTGTCTGGGGAGGCCTCACAATCATTGCAGAAGGCAAAAGGCATATCTTTCATGATGGCAGGCAAGAGAAAGAATGACAGCCAAGTGAAAGGGGAAACCCCTTATAAAATCACCAGATCTCGTGAGAATTATTCACTACCACGAGAACAGTATGAGAGAAACTGCCCCCATGATTGAATTATCTCCCACAGGGTCCCTCCTACGACAGGTAAGAATTACGGGAGCTACAGTTCAAGATGAGATTTGGGTGGGGACACAGCCAAACCATATCACTATCTAATTTTACTTTTTCATGAACACCTGTGCTTTTCCAATACTGTGAAGTCAATTACTTGGGTATGTGGAAAAAACACAAGATGTCTTAAAACTTTTACTCTAAGGATTAAGCTTTAGTGTAAAGCACCAGAAATTTTCCTCTATAATGTGTCAGGTAGTACTTTAGTCTTTGCAGGCTACAAAGTCTCCGTTGCAACTACTCAACTCTGAAGCTGTAACATGAAAGTGGCCATAGACAATATCATGAGAACACCAAGGAGGAAATCTGTCTCCCTGATCCCATCACCTCCCACCAGGCCCCTCCTCCAACACTGAGGATTACAATTGGACATGAGATTTGGGTGGGCACACAACTCCAAACCATATCACCAGGTTATCTGATTTGTACAAAGGTTTCCGGAGGCTTCTTTGCGTTTTTTTATACTTTTCCTCCATGGCTAGGCACCTGGTCTACTCAACTTAATACAGCAACTTGGAGCCAGGGCTCACTTCATCACCAAGTCTTATTTCCAGACTTACCATAAGTTAACCACGAACTTGAGAGAATCATTTCTTCAGCATATGACTCTGCGCATTTCCTAACTATCAGACTAGTTAGACTCTGATTTTATCTTTAATTGTATCACGCCTCCCCTTTCCCATAGGATTTTATCTTTTCCACCAGTTTTCACTTCCTTTCCAAAATGCATTCATGCTTGTCATTTCCTACTGAAATTCACTTGGACTCAACCACCAATGATAACAACTCCAAAACAATACACTTTTATTTTGAAGGCTTTTATTTTTCCAGAGTTTGTACTAAATGCTCTAAACATATAGACATTCAGAACACAGGTGGCAAGGTTGTATATTAAAGGATATAGCTGTGTGAATTATAATTTTTTTCTCCCCATCTGCAGTCTCACCAGTATCCCAAGTTCCATTTTACCCTTTTCCAGACCTCATATAAACCAAAACCAAGATTTAAGAAAGCCACAGGTTTAAGAATGAAACATAAATATACAGAATGTATTTGGTAAACCTTTCTTTCCCTAGAGACTGTAATAGAAGAGGAATGTCAGCAGAGAGAGAAGCCCTATGAGATCACCTCTCACGGACAGGAAACCCTCCAAGTAAGAACCAAGGGCCAAGGACCATATTGGAGACGACATAGCAATGGGCTCTCCTGAAGTGTGCACCTTGTTCCCATACAAATTATCACAACAGCTGGACGCTCCACTGGTGAGAAAATCATGCGCAGAGAGGTTAAATAATGTGTCCAAGTCACACAAATAGAAATTGGCAGAAGCAGAACAAGTCCCAAAAGCAGTTTCACTTCAAATTACATTTTTCTAATATCTGGGGCAATTTAGCCATAGCAATTACTTTCTCCAAGTTTACCAGATCTCCTCATAGTCCACTGTACTGTAACATCAAATGAGGTCCACGCATGACAAGACTTGTTCTCATGAAACTTTGAAGACTGTGTGTAGAGAGGGGGAATATTTACATTCTACAAGTCAGATGGGACGATGTTAAGCATTTTCTATAACTGAACTCAACTGCTCTTGAATCAACTCTTAAGGCAAACAATGTACTCACTTCAATAATAGGATTTTATTATTATTATTATTATTATTATACTTTAGGTTTTATGGTACATGTGCGCAATGTGCGGGTAAGTTACATATGTATACATGGCTACTTTCTCCTTCTCCTTTTCTTGCCCTTCTCCCAAGATGTGATCTACATTTCCAGGGGGCTTAACATATTGCCTTGGATTGCAGAGTAAGGGAATTTGGAGCCTCCGTTGCCTGTGGTTACGAAAGATTAACATTTGCAAAACCAAACACTCTGGTTCTTTCCCTCTCTTTCATTTTCTCACTATTTTCTTTCTCTCTCCCACCTTTTTCCCACTCTCCTCTCATCCCTGGACAGTAGTGACAGAAAGGAATTTTCATTTTTCATAATACAGCATGTACTTGCCTCACTACTGCTCTGGAATGACTCTATGATACTTTATGAAAACCCTGGACTATCAGACAGAGCTTTTGAAATGTAAAACTGAGTTCTGGGAATCTAGAACTCAAAAAGCCTGGTTTTACAAACCAAAGCATTTGCTGTATAACTTCCAGTTTGCTATAAACGGCTATCATTTTGCTGAAGACAAGTCAAATGTTTTGAAACACGACCTGATTCATAACCAGTTTTAGAGAAAAATCAGAAACCATAAAAATTTCCATCAACAAGAGAATTAACTTATTGTTTAGAGAAAAATTATAAAGAACATAAATGCCTCTAAATAAGAATATTTTAAAATTAGAAAAATAACAGCTAAAATAGTTGATCTACTTGATCTAATAATCAAAAATGGAAAGGATAAAAAGACAAGATACAACTACATCTTTACACTATTCACGGTCCTATAATTTGTACATATCTGGAAGTAAATTTGACAATAGTTTCAAAATACTTTAAAAAGTACCTACACTTTAATTCAGTATTTCTGCTGTAACACAGCCAATTGGTTTGGTGCAAAAATACTAATGTCAGCAATATTTGTAAAAGAGAAAAAATGGAAACAAACATAAATAACAAGAATAAGGAAATTTTTAGATATATTTATTGACACACAGTCAACACTCAATAAATCCAGTTTGAATGAATAAATAAATAAATGGCTACTTTTCTTTCAACAAATACAGTTGACCCTTGAGCAACGATAGGATTAGGAAGCTTGAACCTCCGCCCCCTGCAAAGTCAGAATTAAGCATATAACTTTTCACTTCTCCAAATTTTAACTACTAATTACCAACTGTTGGTCAGAAGCCTTATCAACAAAATGAAGTTGATTAACACCCATTTTGTAAGTTTTATGCATTGCAAATTGTATTTGTATAATAAAGTAAGCTAGAGAAAAGAAAATCATAAGGAAGAAAAAATATATTTATTACTCATTAAGTGGAAGGGGTTCATCATAAATGTCATCATCCTCATCTTGAGTAGGCTGAAGAGGAGGAGGCAGAGGAGGGCTGATCTTGGTGTCTCAGGGGTCCAGAGGTGGAGGAGGAGGCAGGAGGAGCAGGCACACTTGGTATAACTTTATAGAAACACTTTATAATTTCTCTCTTTTTATTTCCATTTTTCTAAATACTTCTTTATGGTACCAATTCTTCTTTCACAAATTGCTTCAGTTTCAGTGTCCATATGACAGAAGGGCCCATGTTATAAAAGAAGTCAAAAGCAGTCTTGAAATTGAAACCTTTCAGTTAGGTTGTCTGATGTCACTTTGGTTTTTGGCCTCTTCTAAGTCTTTTTCCTCATTGTCTGGTGCTGGTTTGGAAGCAATCATCTCCATCAGGTCATCTTCAGTTAAGTCCTCTGGTGTGGTGTCTATTAGTTCTTGAATTTCTCCAAGATCTATGTCCTGAAACCCTTCACTCCCCTTTTTTTGCCATATCCACAATCTCTTTCATGATTTCCTTGATCAACTCTGTCATAAATCCCGTGAAGTCACGCACACCATATAGATGCCTTTTTTATCCAGGAGGAATTTACTGCTTCAGGCTTGATAGCTTTCATGGCATTTTCTATAAAAATGATGACATCTTCAATGGCATAATCCTTCCAGATTTTTATGTTGTTCTCTCTACTGGGACTCTCTTCCTTAGCATTGGGAATCCTTTCCATAGAGTACCATGTAGAATGAAGCTTAAAATTTCTTGTGACCCCTGATATAGAGGCTGAAGTAGGGACATTGTGTTTGGGGATAAGTAGACAACCTCGATGCCTTCCCATGTTGAATCATGGGGTTCTGGGTGCCCAGAAACATTGTCAATATCAAACTTTAAAAGGCAAGGTACTTCCCAACTTTAAGGACAAAGCATTGACGGAATCAATTCAGTAAAAGGGTTCTCATTGTCCAGGCCTTCTTGTTGTACAACTAAAGACTGGCAGCTGCTATATATCTTTCCCCTAGAAGACTCAGAGGTTAGCAGCTTTATACATAAGGGCAGTCTGACAGCATTTGCACAAAACAGTAGAGTTGGCCTATTCCTTCCTGCCTTAAATCCTGGTGCTTGCTTCTCTTCCTTAGCAACAGATGTCCTTTGTGGCGCTTTTGTCTACATTAAAAACCTGTTCAGGAAGATATCCTTTGTCCTCAATGATTTTCTTAATGGCATCTGGGGATTTGTTTGCTTCCTCTTGGTCAGCAGAAGCTGCTTCTCTTTTTATATTTATATGTTTGAAGCCAGGCCTCTTTTTAAAAATATCAAGCCATCCTTTGCTGGCATTAAATTATCCAGATTTGGATCCTCCAACTTCCTTTAGCATTAAGTTGTCATACAATGATTTCACTTTTTCTGGAATCACATTAGAATCTGTAAATATGTCTTTTCATAGCAATTCTGCACCTATGTAGAAGCTCCATTTTTAGTACAAGATAGAAAGGTATTTCGCAAGAAGTGTAAGGTTTTTGATCCTGCTGGTATAGCTTCAGTGATGGCTTCACAAATTTCCTTTTCTATTTTAACATTGGTCTTTGTGCTGAATCCATTTATCTTGAAATGATGGACAGCTACAGCTACAGATCTTAATCTATGGAACATATCATAACAACTTTTTATTATAATGTCATGACTTTTCTCTGCTTCTTGGGAGCACTGCCAGCATCACTAGTGGCAGTTTATGTGGGTTCCATGGTGTTATTCAAGGTTTATGGTATTGCATTAAACACAATTGAAAACACACAAGAATGGTGAGTGATCACTTTTTACTGGGATATCCAATTTACTGGAGAGACGAACTGCTTAAAATGTCATAAGACATTTTAAGAACATACTTGCAAGACTTGAGCTCACTGCAATAGCAACAGGAGGTGGCTAAGAAATAATTACACTTGTACAGTATGTACTACATTTAATTGTATGTAGTTATGATTTAATATTATATCTTCACATTCGTTTACCTTTCTCTACACTGCAAATAGTGCCATGTATGGTTTGTGTTTATATGAAGTGTTTACACTCATGTGAAGTGCCAAACATATAGTAAGGATTCATTAATTAGTAGTAGTAGTAGTATTTTTAATTTCATTGCATAAACCCAAGACCAGTACCACTCCACAACCTTAAACGTTCTGCTTATAATACTTTAATTTTCATTATCCCCAATATTCTATATTGCTTATTACAAGGTGGAAGCTGAGTAACAGGGAAAAAGATCATCACCAGGTCAGTCATTATTGAGGTAGAGGCTGTTGGAAACCAGCCCTTTATGCTTCATAGTATCCCATTAAGCTACAACAAAACATATTTAGTTTGGAAAATTAAGCTTTTAGATATAAGTTTTTGAAAATATAATTGTCATATATATATATATCTGGAAACAGAAACATATTGAAGTTTGCCTTTTAAATTTTTTTTGTCAAAGTGCAGATTATTAAAACTAGATATAGTACAATCTAGAATGGAGAGCATGTGCTGGCATCAGTAGAGAAAATTTGATGCTTTAACATGCATTATGTTTTTCATGAACTTCTAATCTGCAATATAACTTTATACAAATAAGATTTATAATTTTATGCATACTTCTACATTCATACCTGGTTGCATGAATAGGCTCATTAACATATTGTCTTGACTCAAAAGAAGGATGGCAATGCCAATCATAAATTTCGTAATGCAACAATTTTATTATTCCTTTATAAATGTTTCTATTTTCTTTTTTGTTCTTCCTATATCTCACTCTCTTTGCTACGCTTTCCTCTTTTTTTACTTGGTAAGATACTTAAAATGTATTTTTTCTAAGTTAACGCCATGCTATCTTATGTGAATTGTAAAACTGTATAAAATAATTTTATGTAGAAAATAACATCAGTTACACATGGCATTATGTCGTAATAACTCATAAAGCCAGGACATATTCTCACATTACATCTCTGCCAAATTGGTTTCCATGCTGGTAAATGGAAGAATGATTGATCTGCTGCTGCCTAAAAATCTACAGCCTTTTTTCTGTCCTAAGGGTGACAAGATGTCTCAATAAGCAAATTTTCATTGCTAGTAAAATAATGCAGAAACCAGAATAAAAAGAACTCTGATGAGGATGATTTCACTAGACAAGAAATCAAATAAATTGCTGTGGAAGAGAGAATCAAAATAACAGATGAATCTTAAAATGCAAATGCATTATCCATGCAAAATATGTCTGGGGAGAGCCAAGTCGCAGCTGGACCTACACAGTGGCAGAAAAGACACTTAAATCTGGAGAATGCAATAAAAGACTATTTTTACTGTATTTATCAAGTAATGACAGACTTAAATTCTCAGACATACTGTAAGTGTTGAGATAATATCTAAAAAGACATTAAAATCCTAAGTGAATTAACACAAGGACAGACAATCAAATATCGCATGTTCTCACTTATAAGGTTTTCCCTCCCCCCACCCCCCACCCACAATTGGTGAATAAATGGTGATGCAGAGATGATGATAATATCTCGTTTGAAAGTACCACATCCTGAGAACTAAGATCTTGCCAGAATTGCAAGGGGTAAATTCATAAAATTCATAGGCCTCTGTTCCCTAAGGTAAACATGGAATTTTTGAAATAGATCTTTTCCTAGAAATATGTCAGCTTGGAAGAAGCATTTAAAAAGGCAATTGAGAAAAACACCAGTAGAAGAAAATAAGTATTTATTTTCTGTCTTTTCTAAAATATATCTTTAAATTTATCTACTTTAACAAAATTAGAAAATACGTTGGGAAATCTGTATCATCAAATCATATCTATACAGTATCTACCAGTATTATCCTTGCCAAACAAGGATGAAGAGAGTTGCTATAAAAAGTAGAATACTGAGAATGAGATGCAGGAAATACTAGGCAATGTAGCAATAAAATTCTATTTATGGACTCCCTTTGTATCTCTTTCTCCACCTAGCATTTCAACAGATGTTTAAATCTAATTTTGTTTTTTTGAAAAACCTAAACTTCGAGTATCCCAGCTGATCTCAACTATGATCACACAAATACACAAAACAAATAAATAAGCATGCATCTATTAATATTATACATTCATTCCTATGCAATCTAAATGTATTTGGACATTATAAAAGATATACCAAAATATAAATTTTAAAAGAGTAAATAAATGTTCAAATGGTTTTCCCACAATGACTTGTATTTTCTTGAATACTGTCTGAGTTACTTGCATCCCAATTTGGAGGTCATTATCTACCATTTGTGGGATTTAAGAAGGAGACAATCAAGATGAGACAGAAGAGGCTGTAAGGAACGTGGGCATTTGCTGAACTAGGGTCTATAAAAATAATTAACTCTGTGTAACGAGTGAAGAGTTCACCACACATATGCTGGGCTTGGTTTTCCCAGACATCCCAATTTTGCCTTTCCATGGGTCAAAAGATCACCTTACTTCCTGTTACCAAAGTGTGATCAAGGAGGGGGCTTAATAATCTCCTGGGATATTTAACGGAAGTGAAGTATGTGCATGAACAAAATTTCAGTGACATACGACTGAAATATTACTGCCCAAGTAAATACCTACTGCTGGATTACCTAGAAAGAAATTCAAAGAAGACCTTCCTATTACATCAGAGGACCAGGGCTCATGTTTTTTCCCTGCGCTGGTGATCTTGCATGTTCTCCAATGGCAAAAATATTTTCCAACTATTAGCTCTGCTTCCAAGTTGGCTGTACTCTAAGTCTCTCCCTAGTAGAGAGCAGCAAATGGGCTCAGCATTGTGAAGATACTAACGTCATCTACTGTTTCCAAGTCATTTTTTCTGTTTATGAACATTCAGACACACATGTCCCTGAAAATTAAGTCCTATGTATATTTATTAGAATTCTAACCCAAGTAATCTAATCTAGACTTCTTACTTTAAACACATAAAAATGTACTTGCTTTATTCCCTTTCCAATTCTGTTGTTAAATTAGAAACTCAGATTACCTAAATCTAAAAGTTCCCCTTTTGTTATTATTTAATTTTCCAATCTAACAACTTACTTTTTGACATTGTTGCCTTTAAATCATTTCCATTATACAGATCATGAAATTTTTAAAGTTGAGCTCTTCTATCACAGATCTAAAAGAAGTCCAACACCAGAAATTATTTAAACAATAATATATCCAAATGGCTTACAGAAATCACCTACACATTGTTAAAGAGATTAGTTTATATAAGAATTTTTCCCCACGGCATGCATAAATAGTTTATTGAACTCAACATAAAGCAAGTGGATGGCAATTTTAAAGAGCACAGTTACATAGGTGTATAAAAATCTGATGACTTAACAGACACAGTCTTTGAAAATAAAATACTTACAATGAGAACATAAATTTTTGTCTCTTTCAAACAAATAGATTCTAGAGGACAAATATTAAAAATAAATTAGACTTCCTTAGAGGAATAAAACATAGCTTTAAACAAGAATTTCAAAATATGATCTGCAAAAAAGGAGCAGGATTCAAAGATTTTATTATAAATTAATTTCAGATAGTGTTTCGTAGGTTTGTCTTTTCTTGAAACTTTATGAAACATGCCTATTTAAAGCTTTGATGTTTGTTTTTACATTACAACCTAAATCTTAAAATACTTTATTTTTACTTCAATGGTGTATTTCTTAATGTCCTAGATAGTAAACTTATGTGTGTCTTGGTTTAAGTTCCATCAAGCAAATGCAGATACATGAGGCAAAGTGCAAGAAAATGATCAATGGTGACTCTGTAAAAGGGTTCTTTCAAATTGATTACTCATTTCAATTGTGATTTAGTTGCTTTTAACAAGAAAGGCATCTACTTATTCTCCATTGAAGTGGTACCACATTTGTTGCCTTAAAAATATATAAGGACATTGATTGTGTCCTCGCCAACATTCCACTTACAAATACTATCATTTCTGATACTCGCTTACATTATTAAATAAAGGATATTTTTTCTGTCAAGCCCTCCATTTGTTAGATTTTGATATGTATTATTTTAAGTTATGTGTTTGTTTTATTGAAGAAAGTTGGAAGTCACAGGGCATTGCAACTAGCGACAATTATTTTACTAATTTTATTCTCTCTGCCTAAATGCCTTCTCCCATACACATTAGTAATTCCAATGGCTTTCTTTCTCCCCTCTTTCAGGGCTTCTGTTCAAATGTCATTTTATCATTGGTGTTTTTCCTGACCTCTCACTTATAACAGCAAACTTACACATAGGATGTTGTTTTCTGAAAAGATGTCCCTTTTCTGTGGTCTTCTTGATCAGAAATCATGATTACCAAGTAGATTCTAAACTCCATTGAGGCAAATGTCTTGCATCAAATGCTTTTGTCTTAAAGCTCTGTTCTAAATTAGTTGTAGCTGTGTTCATCACTTCTCCAAACCTTGCCGCATTTCAGAGATAAGCCATGGGTGGGTGAGAGATGAGAGCTGTTACTCGTCAGGAGCCCCCTGAGTTTCTCTTTACCATGGATGATTGTAGCCCCAAGTATACATGCTTTATATGTTTATTGGGATTGATCAAATTGAGATTCTAGTCTCTATCCTACTTGATAGAAACAGACATCTGCTGGGCCAACATGCGGTTATGTGAACACATTCTCTTACCTATCTCCGCCCTTCCAATACTTACAGTGTAAAAAGAAGAAGTAAACTAAGTTTACACATATTTATATGTGTCTATGAATGGCTATAGACAATTATATTAACAGGACAGATACCCAGTATAAAGTCTCCACATAGGGAATAATTCTATGGTATTTTTTCCTTTATCTATATTGATTCTCTCCCTGCTTTTATGTCTTTCTTTTATGAAGATTTTATGTAAATTTGAAAATAAAATACATTTATCAACAGTAACATTTGAAAAGGGAGAGACAGTTCTCTCTGCCAGAAGTATCAGCGAAGTATGCTGCATGAGATGAATTTCGAACATCATTTTGAAAGAAGTCAGTATTAGAAGGAGAATTCTAATGCTAATCTTCTAACTCTTCCATATTTCATCTGGAGCTTGCCAAGTAGACAATTATATGCATTGACCAATGTGTCTGGAATGTGACTCAGACAGACATAAACTCGCCTTTGAGGATCAGTGATGAAGACTATCAAATCTAATATGTCAGCTCTTTTATTTTGTGATCAGTCTCATATTTACTGATGATTTTATCTTCTGTAGACAAACAAGAATGTTTTCTAAAAGAAACAACTTGCTATCTCCGGTAGTGTTTTATATACAAAAGAAACTCAATCAATAATTTTCAGCTTTCCGCTACAGTACCTGTGCAATCATCTGTAAACCTCTAAAAAGTTAAAAATTCTAGATACCTATATCTGTGCATGTCTGTATGTTTGCACATCTGTCAAATGTTACTCACACATATCTCACAATATTATTTGGGTTGCTAATGATCTTGTTTGAATTATGTCTGCAAGCATGAGGGCCATCAAATTATAATAAACTGAGCTTTTTGAGGCTCACCAACGTCAAAGTATACTAATAAGTTATCTCTGTATTTACCCCCCAAAAATGCATCTTATAACAGTATGCAAGCAAAAATAATAACAACATGGCAATTAGTTTAGAAAAGAATGCAACTCTGACCCAGCCAGAGTGTCTTTATATGATAAGAGGTTTGGACTTTGAGAGTGAATGGGGCCTCTCCAGCTGTTGAGAAGATCTGATTTTCACTACCCTGGAGGGCCTCACTCCACACACACCACCTTGTGCATTAGGCCTCTGGGAATAGCAAAGAGAAATCAGGGAGCCCTGTCTCCTTAACATTTATTTTTAAATGTTGGATTTATACTTTAGACTCCAATTTGTTTGCTTGGTAGAAAAGGAGATTAAAATAGTCTGAAAACAGGTCCAGTTGCCCATTTGCTTCAATTTTCAAAACTGGACTACCTAAGCTCACTCTCAAAGCTAGTGCTAAAATGATAGCAATGACCTTCTCATCATGTGAAAGAATGAGTTAAATGAGATATTATATGTTAAGACCTTTATTCAGCCCTTAAACATCACTGATAAGTATTTTTCTTGTTGTTATTATTGTTAAAAGTAATTTAACAAAATATTATAGTGAAATTGTTTTTTCTATATTTCGAATATTGGTAGGGAAGGTTATGTAAATGTATTTCGTTAATATTTGTTAGTGATAGATTTGCGGTAAGTTTTCCAATATTCTCCACAATATTATTAATAGAAGCATACAATTTTTCTAAAATTTTAATGTCTTTTATGATTAAGTAGCCTATATGAAAATGAATATGTCCCATTACCCCACATAAACATTAATATAATCTGAGTGAGAAATTTGAACCAATTCAAATTATCGAGACTTATCTTTTACAAGACACTTATAGGCATGGTGACAAATTCAAAAATGGAAAAGAGTACTACCATTGAAGGGGCTCTTGTTTTAGCAATAAAAATGTCCAATAAAAAGCAAAAGAAACATGTTCTGTTATGTTAAGGTGAGGCTAACAGCTTGCTCCTCAATAGCTTTTACAGGTATTTACTAAAATCATGAGGATGGAACTTGCTATAAAATGGTATCAATTCAATGTTAGGTAGGTTGATATTCTCACCTCTTTTCCTCTCTACAGAGTTCGCTGTCATTCATTCTAATCTTGCTTTCTCTCCCTCTTTCCATATCTCTGCCAAGCTTTAGATTTTAAATTACACTCTGTGGTTACGCTTCAGTAGATTTAAAATTACTAAGTTCATATGTCATGATTTCACATGGTCAGTTCTCGATGGGAGATTAGTTTATCCTCCATTACCTTCAAAGCGGACTTTGACTAAAGTATTTCTAATATAAAATCCAATGTAAAGCTACAGTTTTTTCCATTATTTTAAAAAGCTGAACACTCTTATCTTTCTTTTTTAGCCGCTGTTGGTTTAAATGACCTCAATACTACAGTCATAAAGACACTGCCAACAAAAGAAAAATAATTTTACTTTATATATTTTTTCTTACTAAAATCATATTCATTTGAACCACTTGAAATGGGTTTAATGGTATTATCTTCAATTTCCACTTGATTTTTGAGGTTATTCTACAAAGTAAATTTATCTGATTCAAATTGCTTAAAACTTTTTGAACTGGAGCTAGCTTAACCTCAAAAGTTAATATACCCTAAAACGTTCTAAAACTTTTTTCTACTTTAACACCACAACTATAAAGCATGTTCTTACAGAAGTGAATTTGTAATCTGTCTCTACAATTTACAGACTGAAAAATTTGCTATAATCTCTATTGAAAATCATTGATTTTGTTTATGTAATATCTATCTGAATGCAAAATTTGCTCTGAGGTGAACAAAGAAATTTGTAGAACTCTCCACCCCATATCAAAAGAATATACATTCTTTTCAGCAGCACACCACACCTATTCCAAAATTGACCACATAGTTGGAAGTAAACCACTCCTCAGCAAATGTAAAATAACAGAAATTATAACAAACTGTCTCTTAGACCACAGTTCAATCAAACTAGAACTCAGGATTAAGAAACTCACTCAAAACCGCTCAATTCCATGGAAACTGAACAACGTGCTCCTGAATGACTACTGGGTACATAACGAAATGAAGGCAGAAACAAAGATGTTCTTTGAAACCAACAAGAACAAAGACACAACATACCAGAATCTCTGGGACACATTCAAAGCAGTGTGTAGAGGGAAATTTATAGTACTAAATGCCCACAAGAGAAAGCAGGAAAGATCTAAAATTGACACCCTAACATCACAATTAAAAGAGCTAGAGAAGCAAGAGCATACACATTCAAAAGCTAGCAGAAGGCAAGAAATAACTAAGATAAGAGCAGAACTGAAGGAGATAGAGATGCAAAAAACCCTTCAAAAAATCAATGAATGCAGGAGCTGGTTTTTTGAAAAGATCAACAAAATTGACAGACCGCTAGCAAGACTAATAAAGAAGAAAAGAGAGAAGAAGCAAATAGACGCAATAAAAAATGATAAAGGGGATATCACCACTGATCCCACAGAAATACAAACTACCATCAGAGAATACTATAAACACCTCTATGCAAATAAACTAGAAAATCTAGAAGAAATGGATAAATTCCTCAACACATACACCCTCCCAAGACTAAACCAGGAAGAAGCTGAATCTCTGAGTACACCAATAACAGGCTCTGAAATTGTGGCAATAATCAATAGCTTACCAACCAAAAAAAAGTCCAGGACCAGATGGATTCACAGCCGAATTCTACCAGAGGTACAAGGAGGAGCTGGTACCATTCCTTCTGAAACTATTCCAATCAATAGAAAAAAAGGGAATCCTCCCTAACTCATTTTATGAGGCCAGCATCATCCTGATACCAAAGCCTGGCAGAGACACAATAAAAACAGAGAATTTTAGACTAATATCCCCGATGAACAACAATGCAAAAATCCTCAATAAAATACTGGCAAACCAAATCCAGCAGCACATCAAAAAGCTTATCCACCATGATCAAGTGGGCTTCATCCCTGGGATGCAAGGCTGGTTCAACATACACAAATCAATAAACGTAATCCAGCATATAAACAGAACCAAAGACAAAAACCATATGATTATCTCAATAGTTGCAGAAAAGGCCTTTGACAAAATTCAACAACACTTCGTGTTAAAAACTCTCAATAAATTAGGTATTGATGGGACGTATCTCAAAATAATAAGAGCTATCTATGACAAACCCACAGCCAATATCATACTGAATGGGCAAAAACTGGAAGCATTCCCTTTGAAAACTGGCACAAGACAGGGATGCCCTCTCTCACCACTCCCATTCAACATAGCGTTGGAAGTTCTAGCCAGGGCAATTAGGCAGGAGAAGGAAATAAAGGGTATTCAATTAGGAAAAGAGGAAGTCAAATTGTCCCTGTTTGCAGATGACATCATTGTATATCTAGAAAACCCCATTGTCTCAGCTGCAAATCTCCTTAAGCTGATAGGTAACTTCAGCAAAATCTCAGGATACAAAATCAATGTGCAAAAATCACAAGCATTCTTATACACCAATAACAGACAAACAGAGAGCCAAATCATGAGTGAACTCCCATTCACAATTGCTTCAAAGAGAATAAAATACCTAGGAATCCAACTTACAAGAGATGTGAAGGACCTCTTCAAGGAGAACTACAAACCACTGCTCAATGAAATAAAAGAGGATACAAACAAATGGAAGAACATTCCATGCTCATGGGTAGGAAGAATCAATATCATGAAAATGGCCATAGAGCCCAAGGTAATTTATAGATTCAATGCCATCCCCATCAAGCTACCAATGACTTTCTTCACAGAATTGGAAAAAACTACTTTAAAGTTCATATGGAACCAAAAAAGAGCGTGCATCACCAAGTCAATCCTAAGCCAAAAGAACAAAGCTGGAGGCATCATGCTACCTGACTTCAAACTATACTACAAGGCTACAGTAACCAAAACAGCATAGTACTGGTACCAAAACAGAGATATAGACCAATGGAACAGAGCAGAGCCCTCAGAAATAATGCCACATCTGATCTTTGACAAACCTGACAAAAACAAGCAATGGGGAAAGGATTCCCTATTTAATAAATGGTGCTGGGAAAACTGGCTAGCCATATGCAGAAAGCTGAAACTGGATCCCTTCCTTACACCTTATACAAAAATTAATTCAAGATGGATTAAAGACTTCAATGTTAGACCTAAAACCATAAAAACCCTAGAAGAAAACCTAGGAAATACCATTCAGAACATAGGCATGGGCAAGGACTTCATGTCTAAAACACCAAAAGCAATGGCAACAAAAGCCAAAATTGACAAATGGGATCTAATTAAACTAAAGAGCTTCTGCACAGCAAAAGAAACTACCATCAGAGTGAACAGGCAATCTACAGAATGGGAGAAAATTTTTGCAATCTACTCATCTGACAAAGGGCTAATATCCAGAATCTACAATGAACTCCAACAAATTTACAAGAAAAAAAACAAACAACCCCATCAACAAGTGGGCAAGGGATATGAACAGACACTTCTCAAAAGAAGGTATTTATGCAGCCAAAAGACACATGAAAAAATGCCCATCATCACTGGCCATCAGAGAAATGCAAATCAAAACCACAATGAGATACCATCTCACACCAGTTAGAATGGCAATCATTAAAAAGTCAGGAAACAACAGGTGCTGGAGAGGATGTGGAGAAATAGGAACACTTTTACACTGTTGGTGGGACTGTAAACTAGTTCAACCATTGTGGAAGTCAGTGTGGCGATTCCTCAGGGACCTAGAACTAGAAATACCATTTGACCCAGCAATCCCATTACTGGGTATATACCCAAAGGATTATAAATCATGCTGCTGTAAAACACATGCACATGTTTGTTTACTGCGGCACTATTCACAATAGCAAAGACTTGGAACCAAGCCAAATGTCCAACAATGATAGACTGGATTAAGAAAATGTGGCACATATACACCATGGAATACTATGCAGCCATAAAAAAAGATGAGTTCATGTCCTTTTTAGGGACATGGATGAAGCTGGAAACCATCATTCTCAGCAAACTATCGCAAGGACAAGAAACCAAACACCGCATGTTCTCACTCATATGTGGGAATTGAACAATGAGAACACATGATCACAGGAAGGGGAACATCACACAATAGGGCCTGTTGTGGGGTGGGGGAGAGGAGAGGGATAGCATTAGGAGATATACCTAATGTTAAATGACGAGTTAATGGGTGCAGCACACCAACATGGCACATCTATTCACATGTAACAAACATGCACGTTGTGCACATGTACCCTAAAACTTAAAGTATAATTAAAAAAAAAAGAAATTTGTAAGTAACAAACTATTTAGACTATAGTCAAAAAAGAAATGACACTATTGTATCTGCAAATTGCAAATACCAGTATATCAGATTCCACTTATGCAAGCTTTTGTAGTTAATTTTCATCTCTTTTGCATAAATCAAGTTATCTTATCAGGAGCATATATTATGTAGTACAGAAAGTTTAAATAGCTCGTCCAAGGGCATGGTTTTTGTAGAGTTGGAATCAGAGACTAGGTTTCAGCCTTGCTGTATAATTCCATTAGGTTCTTATTCAACATATGCTGATTTCCAGCCTGAACACTTCCAGGCTGGTGCCCTTTCCATAAGCATTCTAATGGATTACATCAGTAGCCAAATCCATTCAATATCTTCTAAATTATACTCCTAAGTACTGTGTTTAGTATCAACTTATTGATATACTTATGCCAACTAAGGAATAGCAGGATACTTGTTTTACCTTGCAAGATTTACTTAGAGTTGTACGTCTTACAATGGCAATTATAACAAAAAGGTGGACTCGATGGGATAATATCCAGGAAGAGTTTGCTCTTCAGTCATTGCTATGGTTTGAAAGTGTCTCTCAAACTTAATCCCCTACGTGACAGTGTTGGGAGGTGAAGCCTACAGAGATGATTAGGTCATCAGGCAGAGCCCCGGTGATGGATTAATGTCCTTACTGTGAATGGGTTCATTATCAGCAGTGGGCTTGTTATAAAATCTAGCGGGATTCCCTCTTCCCGTTGCAAACATGATCTCCTGCTCTTCCGCCTTCCACTGTGTAATGATGAGGCAAGGAGTCCTTCACGTGATGTGGGAAGCCCCACCTTGGACTTCCCAGCCTCTAGAACTATAGGAAAAAAAAGAAATAAATGTATATTCTTTAAAAATTACGCTGTCTCTGGTGTTCTGTTATAGGAACACACGGAAGCCAACTCACATAATTTTTAATATGAATGTCACATATTTTATTTTATTGAAACTATTTTCAGAATGTCTCCCTTAGATAAAAGTTAAAATAATCTAATGACAAGGCTCTTCAGTGATAGTTAGTCTGGTATCAGTGAATTTGCAAGTTGACATTCAAATCAAAGTGAAAAGTGCTGATGACTGTCACTGCTGCTGATGTTACTGTATGTGTTGAAACTTGAGGGATGCAAGGTGAATATTTGTAGAAGCAGGCAAACGTGACTCAATTTTTTGATCCCATTCTGTCCTCCTGTATACAGGACATTTTAGGCATCAACTGTTTCTGCCATTGTTGTAGTTGCGTGAAAAAATGCAATTTTTTTCATACGCTGTGTATAATTGTAAGAAATGACACATAGCAGTAGGTATTTGGTAATACCTCATATAAACCTCCTACCTTCAATTTATTATGGATCCTTCAGAAAATTAGGTTAACAATCTAGATATGAGAAGGATGCAGATATAAGCAAAGGTGGTACACAGACACACAATACCAGGAGTTCTTGTTAATCTGTCTGTGTTGGTTAAATTAAGCTTGAAAATGCTATAAGCCTTGGAAATTGAGCTGCTCACTGGTTTGAAATCATTGCACATAAAATACTACAGAGGGTAACTTTAAAGAAGCATTTGCTTTGAAAAGAGAAGGAAAACCCTGGCTATGTAAAATCAGAGTAGCAGGACAAATATTTTATAATAATTAGAGAAAATTGATGGAGGTAAAATGAATTGTTGCAAACTCAAGGTATAACCATCAGGATGGGAGACTCTACAAAGAGAAAAGGAGTAGCCAATAAATAAATCCTCACTTCAGTGTGTTAGGCCAGAGAGATGTTGGCTAAGTTAGAAACACTAGTGTTTGTAGAAAAACTTTTGAATATCCTCATTTCTCATACCTTCTACTTGCTTTTCCTCCAGTTGTATGCAAGAATTGGAGAATTACACTGGAGTTCAGGAAGCTAAGATTATGGATATTTTTGAGAAATCTGTCATCACACAGAAGAATAAGGAGAATTGTTATTTTAAAAGACTAAACCTAAAAATATAAAATGTAGGAATAAAATGGCCAGAGAATGAAAACATAAAGCTCATAGACAGTAACATTTGATGCTTTCAATTGTGAATATATATTTGAATAATAAGAAATTATACATCTGTCACTCATCTAAATTGAATAATTCTTTCACTCAGACACTTTATTTTTAAAAAATCCTGTTAAGAAAAACAATTATGTTCAAAATAATAGTTTGTTGTACATTGTTACGCAAACAGACAAGGTAGAGAAAGGCATGGAGTAGCGTGAAAAGGTTGCTAGAAGCAGATGCGCAACCTAAAATAAAAGGAAAGTTTCTGGAAATAAATATTGAAGGAACTATTATTTAAATATAAATCTGTATTTTTTAATGAAAGGGGTTGGACAACACATGACATTTTCAATGTAATTTCTTTTTACATAGTATTGTAGATATTTTTATATTTCAATGATTAAGTCATAATTTTGATGGCTCTGTAGTGTGTCATTGTATCCCATAATGAATTTAATCTCACTTTTTTTTTTTTTTTTAAACAGACTCTTACTCTATTGCCCAAGCTGGAGTGCAGTGGGAAAATCTCAGCTCACTGCAATGTCCACCTCCCAGGTTCAAACGATTCTCCTGCCTCAGCCTCCGGCGTAGTTGGGACTACAGGTGCCCACCACCACACCTGGCTAATTTTTGTATTTTTAGTAGAAACAGTGTTTCATTATATTTGCCAGGCTGGTCTCGAACTGCTGACATAAATTGTCCCCTTAATAATTACCTAGTGACTGTCTTTGATTCTCATAAGAATTTTGGACTGAAAGATTATTTGGTTGGATATTAGGATAGCCATTCAGGCCCTCATTTGATGCCTATTTGCACAGAATATCTTCTTTCATTTTCCACCGATTTTTGTCTTTGGATCTAAAGTGAATTTCTTGTTCACAGCATATAGACGGATCATGAATTTTAAATTCATTCTGCCAATCTCTGCCTTTTGATTGCAGTTTAATCCATCTACATTTAAAGTAATTACAATTAAGGTAGGACCTAATTCTACTATTCTTCTCTTTGTTTTCTGTATATCTCATACCTTTTCTCACTCCTCACATCCTCCATTACTGTTATGTATTACATTAAATTGACTTTTATAATTTGCCATTGTAATTCCTCTTTCAATTGTTTTTGTGTATGTTTTTAATATTTTCAATTATTACCATGATGATTAAAATTAACATCTGAAATTTATAATTATCTAATTTGAATTGATACCAACTGAACTTCAATAGCATACAAAATTTAGTCTCCAATTTTTGTTCAATACTGCCCCCCACCCCCCACATTCTTATGGTCACTATTATATCTTCAAACATTTTGTGATTTTTAATATAGATTTATAATTATTTTAAGCATTTTTAAAAATAACGTAGCAAATTAAAGTGGAGCATAAACTAAATATATATTAATGCTGGTTTTTATATTTGCGTATGTATTTTTCCACACCAGATTTCTTTTTTTCTTTATAATGCTTTGGGAAACTGTCTAGTAGCCCTTCATTTCATCCTGAAAAACTGCCTTTAACATTTCTTTCAAGGAAGATCTACTGGCAATAATCTCCCTAAGCTTTGTATATCTAAAAATGTCTTCACTTCTCTTTCCTATTTGAAGAATAAGTTAGCTGGATATAAAATTTTCTGTTAACATTATTTTTCCTTTTAGCACTTTAAACATGTCATTCCACTGTTTTCTAGCCTTCTGCTTTCGGATGACAAGCTGGCTATTAATCTACTCCAGGATTGCTTTTACTTTGTCTTTTCTCTATTGGTGCTTTAAAGAACCTTTCCATTTTTGTCTTTCAATAATTTAATTATAATATGTCTCAGAGTAAGTCTTTTCGTGTTTTTCATTTTCAGAGTTTGTTGATATTTTTGGATTACAGATTCATGCTTGTTTTCACATTGTTGAAATTTTCAACAATTTATATTCTAATATTTTTCTGCCCTTTGCTTTTTTCGCTCTTCTAGGACTCCTATTATATGTATTTACTACACTTAATCTTCACAGGTCTCTTAAACTTTGCTTTTTTTTTCTTGAATCTTCCTTTTTGCTCCTCAGTCTCAGTAATTCCAACTGAACTTTCTTCTAATTCACTTATTCTTTCCTCTGCATGTTCAAAACTGGTATTGAAATCCTGGGGTACATTCTTCATTTCCAC
Organism: Pongo abelii; assembly: GCF_028885655.2. NCBI lineage: Eukaryota > Metazoa > Chordata > Mammalia > Primates > Hominidae > Pongo > Pongo abelii. The sequence goes on along the minus strand of NC_071999.2, from coordinate 109,945,026 downwards.
TATTGTACTTTTTAGTTCCAAAATATCTGGTTCATTTTTCTATATCTTTTTTCATGTTCACTGTTTGTTCATATCTCATTCTCCTAGTTCATTTAGCTATTTGTCCATAATTCCTTTTTGAACTTTATAAGAATATTTCAGAGTTGATTTAGCAAGTCCAATATCTGTGCTTCTTCAGGGCAGGGTTTGTTAATTTCTTCTGTGAGTAGGACACTGTGCAATGTTTCCTGCCTTGCTCCATAATATTTTGTTGAAAATTGAACATTTTGAATTTTACATTCTGGCCATTTTCTTCAGGGTTCATTTTTGTTGTTTGTTGTGGGTTGTCACTATTTATTTAGTGACTTAACATTTATTTCTGTTAAGTCTATATTTTTGGTATTATGTGGTCTCTGTAGTCTCTATTTCTTGAGATTTTGTTCAGTTGATATTTAGAAAGAGGTTTCTTTTTTTTTAAAAAAAAAAAAGTGGGGAGCTAAAGAAGGAAACAAGGGAAAGGAGAAATAAAGAGAGAAACGAGAAATAAAAGAAAACAAAAAGAAACTTCTATTCATTGCCTCTTGGCTTTTTTTCTGGGTCATTCCTTCAACACTTATCCAGGCCACTTAAAACTCTAACTCAGCCTTCGTTTTCTATCTATGCTAAGCCTAGAAATCAGGTAGAGGTGAAAGCCTTAGGTTCTCTCAGATCTTTTTGAGCCTACCTTGTTCCCTGGGCATGTGTGTGGCTTTCTAAATTTCCCAGTGTATTAGGGCTGCTTTTGAATATCCTCATTTCTCGTATCTTCTACTTGCTTTTCCTCTCAGGCCTTTAGTGCTTTATCATTACCTCGCCTAAAATGTTTGACCTCAGGTAGCAGTGGATTGTTCCTTTACCTTAAAATATGTTTAAAGAATACTTCTGCTTTTATGCCCTGAGTTCCAAATGAGGCAAAACAAAGACAAGCTGCTTGTGCCAGTCATTCAAGCAACACTCAGAATGATCAGAGAGTGGAAGCACAATTTTTTCAGAAGAAGATCTGCTTTGCTCCCTGCTGACTCGGGGATTAAGGTCCCACACTGCAAATGTGGGATCCTGTCTTCAAAATTAATATGGAACTGGATGTGATGTGGTGAGGCAAAGGCATGGACAACGTCATGATTTTCAATCGATTTTTGAATTGTCTTTATTTGGATTCAGTGGTTTTCATGGTTGTTGAAAACTTTAGACTGTTTTCCAGAGTTCTGACCACTGAATTCTGCCAGTTTTTGCTTCATTTTTAAAGTTCTTAAAGAGGGATGGGTTTTTGGAGCTACCTACTACACCATTTTCACTGCCATCACTCTTGTTATCCATTATTGGTTACAAAAATAATGTGTAAGTATAGATACATATATATACAAAATATGTATTGGTATATTATATATGGCAGTAATAGATATAATCTATATTATATAGTACTAATACATATACCATAAAATATACACACATCTATATATTAAGTATATTTAATATATACATATGATATACATATATAAAATATATTAGTATATTATATAGTAGTAATATATAATTATATAGCAGTAATAAATATACTACATAATATATGTACCTACATCGATATATTAAGTATATTTAATGTATATATGTTATTGTGTATAGTCAACATCATATATTTGACAAAATTTTATACAGTACATAATAAAATAATTTGAGATTTTGGAGACATATTTTCAGTTGTGGATCTACAATTGCCATGACATTTATGGTAAAGTGACTTCCTATTGAAAGTAGAATTTTAGTCCATTCGTTCTTTAAAATGACAGTTATTTACTTTACCTCTACATTCTGCACGGCAAACATGGTGTACGTCAGAGCACTTGTGTGATCAAATTTCAGTTTGTCACTGCAGGTTTATACCAGCCATTTTCAGCACCACTTACCCTGTGTTCCCAGTGAACAGTGTGCTTTTGCATGGCACCATTTTAAAAGTCCATTAATTATATTACCAAATATGGAAAACAGTTTCTTCCATATATTGGCAAAACAGAGAAGTGTTATAGTTGCCTTTGAATTGCATGAGTCATGAAAATATGAAAACTAAGTAATGCATTCTGAATAAGCTAGTCTTAGTAGTAATGACTATTCATTTATAAAAAGTGGTGTGAAAAGCCTATGCAATTCATTTAAATCCTAAGTAAAGTTTATTTAAGTAAACTTAAAATAAAACTCCAGTTTATGTGAAACATTTTGAAATAAACTACAAAGTAATTTTCTATTTGAATCATCTCAGTGGTTTACTTTTGCATCTTATTGTTTTAAATTTTTACTGTATATATAAGCAGAGCAGGACCTAGCATGAAGAAATTACACAAGGAATGCATATCTTGTAAAGTCATCTTTAAATCATGTCTTATTCAGAATTATGTTCCAAGAAACTAACACCGCAAAAATAAATATTAAATTCAGTTCCTTTAATATTACAACAAATTATGATAGTCTATTTAAATTCCATTATTAGAATATTTTTAAAATATGCCATAAATAATTGACCATTGTAAGAAGCAGCTAGTTGAAATTTTGCTCTATCAACAAAAGCATGTAGTACTTATATTAGTAGTATGATATCCACACATTTAATTAATTATGAATAGGGCATGTATGTAAGCCTTGGCCCATTGTATATATCAACAAATGAATCAATGAATTAAAAATAGGTAAACGGAAAAAGAAAACACATAATCCTTATCAAATTACTTCATACTCATAAATAAAATGTTTCCTTTATCTTTTCTTTTTTCAAAATGTTGATTTTATAACACTATAAATTTTAAATTATTTAACATTGAATAATGTATTAGATATTGCAAATCTCAAGTAGAATTAGACACATTTTATCTCAATTATATATACAGATGAAATTCACTTGAGAAGTTAAACTCCCCAAAATAAAATATTGAGTATATAAGAACATAGATTTTCTGTTACATGACTATTCATTCTATTGCATTCAGATAGAAGAAACAAAATATTGATGGAATAGCTATTCCATGCTAGTGTTATAACTGTGTTCAATGACTTCCTTTAATTTAAAATGCAGAAATTGTAAGGCATCATTGCCCTCATGTTGTTATTTTATATGCCAACATTTATTAAGAGAATTTTCTGTGTCTCTAGTTAGTGATGAATATCTAAATATCTTCTATTTTATTAAGATGGACATCACACTCTTAAAGGAAAAAACCCCTGTTCTTTCCACTTTAACAAGATAGATGCCATGTATAAGCAAGTGGCATATTAATAAAATGTTAATGTCAGGAATTAAAGAAGCAAATGAGAATATAATAGATCAAAGTCCAATTCAACTAAGGAACAGTGAGTTGATAAATGGCTAGTTTACACTAGGTTCTCTAGATTTAATATATGTCACAAAATGTAATGTCATCAAAACTTATTAGTACGAAAGTTAAGGAAAACAAATAATGAGATACTATTGAAATATGTAAAAGTACTACTTTTTAGCTAATATACATTGAAGTATATAAAACAGAAGAGAGATGAAAAATGTCTCCCATAGTTTTATATATCAAGAGGAAGAATTCACCACTGAAAACAGAATAAATTTTACATTTCATTGTCTAAAATTTTGTCTGTAAAACTCTTTCGTGTACTGCTTTTTGCTTTTGATTATATTATGCTTTTGTACTTACTAGGAGTTCATTCATTCACTCATTGCATAATACGTGCGTTTAGTACTTGCTTTAGAAAGAACCATAGGTGACTAGATGGTATTTAACTTAGCCAACGACAAAAATAAAAATAAAAAATACATAAATATTCATAGTAAAGACCAAAAATGAGATAGAATCTTTCAGCTCAAAGTTTTAAGAATCTTCAATACTTGCATCTCACATACTTTTCCCAGAACTTAAAGTATAATAATAAAAATTTCTCTTTTTCTCTTACCAACCTGTCAAAATTAGCCAAGCCCCATTCACACCGTAACTTCAAATGCAGTCCTTTAGATCATTTGGTTTATGATCCTCTTAGCACCTACCATTATCTTAGATAATCTTGTGTATTTCTTCATTTACTTCTGCATTTTCCCTCTGGTCGCATTTGGAATATAAACTCTGTATAGTAGATAATCTTATTTTTCTCACTTCTGTGTGCTTAACTCCAATAAAACTTCCCAAAGCAGCCAGGCATGTTGGCTCATGCCTATAATCTCAGCACTTTAGGAGACTGAGGTAGGAGGATTGCTTGAGCCCAGGAATTTGAGATCAACCTGGAGGACACAGTGAAACCTCATCTCACGACATAGATAGATGATAGATAGATAGATAGATAGATAGATAGATAGAAAGATAGATAGGATATATATATCTACATATATACATATATGATTATAGCACTTATTTATTAAATAAGTAAATATGTATTTAATATTGAAAGTTAGGAAGTTGTTTTATATATGCATGATATCACATATATATGCATGATATCACATATATATGTATGATATCACATATATATGACAGCAGATCTGTTGTATCTGTTGTATCTGTGGGCATCTGCTGTCTTATATATATGATATCATATATATAACAACTTCCTAATTTTCATCATTAAATGTATATTTACTTATTTAATAAATCTAATGAAAAATATAAGATATGCTCACATACTACTACAATACAAGAGCTTATGTATTAGGTGCTACAAAGAAAGGAGAAAGTGACAGCATCTTGCAATTTCAGAGCAAGGTTTGAAACATTTTAGCTTTACTAATACTATTCATGAATCCAGGGAGAGTTTAAATGCAAATGGCTTTGATCTACAGCAGAGCAGAAGACAGTCTGCAGAAGCAAAGAAATGAAATAGGTTTGAGTGTACTGCTTTAAAAAGTGGGAAGTATTTCAGGGTAGCTTTTGTGAAGAAAGCAATAGTAAGATAATAAACATATGCCTACTAGGAGAGCTGAACAAAAGTGAGGGTTTAGCTGAGGCTATATAGCGAGAGTTGCTGGTAAGCACACTTTTGTTCATTTATTCAAAATGCATTGAACATCTCCTTTATTATGAACTGTCCTGTCCAATTGCTTCTTTCTTTTCCAGAGTTTTAAATCTATACCCAAATGGTCCTCATTATTTGCTAAACAGACACTCAAAAACTAAGAATATTAAACTTTATATTTGAACATAAATATGTAAAAGGTGCTATATCATATCTTTGGAAAGGGTTCTGAAGCAATGAATGATTACTAAATAACTTTATATAGTGTATTTTTATAAGCATATCAGATTTTAGTGAGTTTATTCTTAAAAATGCTTTAGAGACTCTAAAGTAGAAACCCTTGTTAGAATAATTTAGCTTTACAGTTGTTTCTTTGAACATAAATGTATCTATTTGAAGGTTCCCATAAAACAAATTCATCAGTATTCTATCCGTGATGTATATTTACCATTTTATGCACTGAGATAAAGGAAAGCTTGCTCAGTCTGTCTTCGTTTCTTTCTCTCTGTGTGTCTTGGCGAGCGTCACATGCTGTAATAAATGGGTGGGGGGAAGTTGTACGTATCACTGGATTTGTATGCTACAAATAAGAGAAATGGGAAGACTTTGTTTTGCAGGAGAAATAGACAAAAGCGTAAACATACTTTGGAAAGAAGAAATGACAAGACAGGAAGGCACAGGAGTACACTCTTTCGAAATGACTGAAAAAGGAAAAGGTGGAAGGAGGCAATGTTTTTTCTGATGGGCTTAGATAATACTCAGGTATGAATATAGGTAGAGTTGGATTTCCTCTCTGAACCCAGATATACTGACGCTGTGTCTTCTTTTCCTGGCACATGATTTACTAGCAAGTGAACGTTTTACAGTATTTTCTGCTACTAATTACACTGAGCTTGTTTTTACAGACCCGGGGATTCTCTGAAAGTAATGCAGCAGCTGTCTTATACAATGTGGCCCTTATTACCTCTGAGCACTTCCCCTTACTCCTTCCCTTGTTCATACACCCTTCCAGAACACTGGCCTCCTTCTGTACCTAGCATATAAGAGGCGGCTTTCTATGGCCTTCTCCTCCCGCTGTCTTGAATACTCCCCTGCCAGATAGCCACAAGACTTACTCTCCTATCTGGGGCTTCCTGAAAAAGAAACAAATGAGGGAGTGGAAGTTTAAACAGAGGAAAATCCTAAACAATGGCATATTGCCCAGGTTGCCGCTAGGCCTTGCCTAGAGGTGTTCAGAAGGGCTCCAAGAACTGTCCGCCTAAGTCATTCACTAGAGGCTTCTGTCTCTGAGTGGATGAAGGCTTCTGCTACGATGGAGAAGGCCCTGGCACAGAAAGTCTGACTCACAACTAGTGCTGGAGGTGAGATGCCATTAGCCAAGGTGCAATACCATCCTTGCAGACAAGTATCTGCTACAAAAATCAGAAATGGGCTGAGGGATGCCAGAGGACTCTCTTCTCCTCCTGCACCCCTTCAGTTATGTGCTCACATCTGACTGCCCTGGATAAAATCCCCCTAATCTCTGTATTCCCAGCTTCTTGCCCTGTGCCACCTCCCCCTGCTCTGTTTATTTTCCATAGTACTTATCACCATTTGCTACCTGTCAGCAGCATACCACATCAGGGAGGAGAGGTGAGCCTTCCTGGGTACAGGCAATGAAGGATGCAACTGTAGAAAAATTAAAGACACAATAAACTCGCTAAAATCTTCCACTTTTCATTGTCACCATGTACTCTCAATTCTAAACAAAGTCAATGACAAAACCTACATTTTCTCTGGGAGACTGACCACCTCCCCAGTGCCTAGCCTCCTTGAGACTCTTATTTATTCAGTTTAATAGTGTCTCACTCACTAAAATGTACTTTCTATGAACAGATCATTTTTGCCTATTTTTCCAGTGATGTAATTTTAGGGCTTGAAAGGCACCTGATGTATACACATTTGTTGGCTGAGTACATGAACGTCCTGCCTCTCCTCCCCAGTCCCTGCCATCATCAGAGTTAGGCCTTGTGCTTCAGGACTGGGGCTCTCCCTTCCCTTCTGCTGGAGAGAAGCAAGTGGATGGGAGACTGGAAGTGTTTTATTATATTTCCAGTTTTAAAAAGAAAAAAAAAAGAAAGAGAAAGTCTAGAGTTGCTAGGAAGAATTCCTGAAAAGAGAAAAACTCCTTCTTTGTCGGAAAGTCTAGGCCCAACTAATGATCTAGCCACATTTGTTAACAATGAAGAAGGGATAAAATGAGCTGCAGTGCACTGGATGGATAGGGGAGCAAAGGGATCCAGGTTCTTTGGAGAAGCAAAGAACTGAGCCCTCCTCAAAGCCACCCTTTGGACGGAGGTGTCCTGAGGACTCTCTCCTAATGCCCTCATCCTGGAGAGGTTTTATGAAGTTCTTCTATGGCCGGCATGACTCAGCAAGGAAGAGCTCAGTGGAGCCCAGCTTTGAATGCACTTGTGAGTCTTCACCAGACCCAGTGCCTGCTGTTACCATCAGAAAACAGAAACCAGAAAACAGGTTCCTCCTTCTGTCTAGAACCTGTTAAGCCTAATACTCTTCTACAATAAAATGAAGTTCAAGACCCACACAGGAAACTGACATTGAACCTCAAGCCAGCTTCAAGGTCAAACAGAATTAAAAATTCAATTATATGTTTAAAATAAAGGTGACAATTCGTGCTTGCCAAAATACTAGTACAGTTAGTAAAATTTACATTCTCATCCCTTCTTTTTGTCCTCCTACATTCTCTCCTGTCCCCCTCTTCTTCCTTCCTTCTATCCTTTCTCTCTCTTTTGCTTTCTCAAGAAATATTTTCAGAATACCTTCAATTTACTCTTTTCTCATTATTTTATTTATCCATTCATCTCACTGGCTGTAGAGAAAGAAAAAAGAAAACATAAATCACCTGACCAAGTCCACGCAATGATTAAATGTTAGAAGTTGAACTCAAACCCAGGTTGTCTGGGTTCAATTTCTCCAGTCTTTCTCCTGCAGTACTTTACTTCCGCTCTGTTCTTCCATCCCTTAAATCCTATTAGTACACAGAATACTCTTATGCTACTTACAAAAAGGTCTTTCTCCGGGGGAAGCCATTTCAAAAAATGGTGTGGCCTGGGGAAGGACTCTGGATCCCAGCCCCCATCTGTGCCATCCACCTGGAACTCTGCAGAGAGTGACTGTCCACCTGAGCTCTATCTCTGCTCTCTTCTAGTGCCTCTCCCTTTCCTTCTTCTTCAAAGGTCCATTGTGCTTATTCAAGGTGCAAGGTTCTCTAAGCAATGAAGACATTTATACGGGTATTATTTTTTAGCTAAATTGCCAAAGCAAACTCTAGGACTTCAAAAATCCTACTGATAAAGATAAACCAGTGAATCATCATTGCACTGGGATGTAGATAATCCCAAAAGGAATTATGGAATGTGTGTAAGTGATTGGGCAGAATCCAGTGGTGCTTGGGTTTACCCAGGTAAACAATGTGATCATGCTGAGCTTGTCTTTACCGTCTTTCTCCTCTCAACTCTAGAGAAAAGTGACGCATTTGAATATTATGTGTATATAGAAAGTCACTGTGGTGAAACAGAAGAAATAATAGGAGAGAGACAGTGCCAAGAGATAATCAGAGGCACTAGGAGCTGCCCATAGCTGCCATCTTATAATTCACCTCTGCTGTAGAGGAGCTACTCCAAATCATAATGTATTACAGGAAAAAAAAATCATTAAATTGCATTATTCAAAGAAATATACACTTACAGTACAGTTATAACGTTTTCTGAAATTATACTAGATTCAATTAAAACTTGATTGATCAGGTCTTAACGTTTCTATTAAATAACCAAAGATTGTAAGAGGAACTAAAAAATGGTTTGGCCTAAATTTAGCTTATTAACCATCCCCCTAATCCACCCTCCCCCTACACACAAGCCCTGCACTACCCTTCCCAGCCTCTGGAAACCTTCGTTCTACTTACTATGTCCATGAGTTCAGTTGTTTTGCTTTTTATATTCCACAAATAAGTGAGGACATGCAATGTTTGTCTCTCTGTGCCTGGCTTATTTCACTTAATGTAATGATCTCTAGTTCCATCCATGTTGTTGCAGATGACTGGATCCCATATTTTTTGATGGCTGAATATTACTCCATTGTGTATACGTGCACATTTTCTTTATAATAAATTGAAGAGTGTAATTGGATTGTTTGTAACTCAAAGGAAAAATGCTTCAGGGGACGGATATCCCATTCTCTATTATGTACTTATTTCACATTGCATGCCTTATAAAAATAGCTCTTGTACCCCATAAATATATACACCTACTATGTACCCACAAAAATTAAATAATAATAGTAAATAAAAATAACATAAATAAATAAATTAGCCTAACTCTTCCTTGCATTGGTGACCCAATCAAACTAACTGATTTTAAAACACAGTAAATAAACCACATATCCCTGGTGAGATAGTTTCAAAAACAATGAATGCAAAGAAACTGTAAGCTCTTTCATTATTAATATTTTATCTTGAAATTATGAGATTATATATACATAAGTAAATAGACGAATATAAATAAATTCATATATGTATGATAGAGCAAATTAAAATTGTATTGTTAAGATTTTCAGTAGAGGCCGGGCGTGGTGGCTCACGTCTGTAATCCCAGCACTTTGGGAGGCCAAGGCAGGTGGATCATGAGGTCAGGAGATGGAGACCATCCTGGCTAACACAGTGAAACCCCATCTCCACTAAAAATACAAAAACAAAATTAGCCGGGCATGGTGGCAGGTGGCTGTAGTCCCATCTACTCAAGAGGCTGAGGCAGGAGAGTGGTGTGAGCCCGGCAGGTGGAGCTTGCAGTGAGCTGAGATCATGCCACTGCACTCCAGCCTGGGCAACAGAGCGAGACTCCAGTCTCAAAAAAGAAAAAAAAAATGATTTTCAGTAGAGGAAAAAGATAAAATATAAACTCACGAAAGTCAAGTAAAAATTCAACACTTTAAGTTTGAATTATAAATACCTATCTAAAAATATTACATATATTAAAAATAAAATTACTAGCTCTGCCCACTGGAAAAGGCCAGTAGCAATAGCAATCCTAGTCAGCTATCAAAAAACCACATTGGCACTTTGGGAAGCCAAGGCAGGTGGACCACTTGAGGTCAGGAGTTTGAGACCAGCCTGGCCAACTTGGGGAAACCCTGTCTCTACTAAAAATATACACACAAAAAATTATCTGGGCATGGTGGCTCACGCCTGTGATCCCAGTTACTCGGGAGCCTGAGGCATGTGAATCACTTGAACCTGGGAGGCGGAGGTTGCAGTGAGCCAAGATTGTGCCACTGAACTCCAGCCTGGGTGACAGAGTGAAATTGTATCTCAAACAAACAAAATAAAACAAACAAAAAACACACATTGATAAGCATATGTGATCAACCTACTACATTTGGCTTCAGCTAACTAAGCTAATTTTCAATCTCAAAGTTAACTTTTAATTTTAAAATCTAAAAATGATGAATTCACTTTATAAATGTTATGTTCAGAACTTAATGTATTCTGCATATCCTATTATGATTTTCAACCATCTTCAAAATCTTTCATATTTTATACAAATATTGACAGTTAATTTCATTGAGGTTAATATCTAAGTTTCTTGGGTTAAAAAAGTGCCGATGACATTTGTTGCTCCTTTGGATTTCACCTATTAACTCACATTTGCCCCTATTTCATCAATTAAATACAGTGGCACTGTCTAGTAGTAGACATCATCTCCACAATCAATATTCCTACATGTATAGGACTTATCTTTGGCTTTTTAAAAGAATATACACAAGCTAATGAGTGAAAAAAGCACGTTGTCTGTGATCTAAATAATGAATTTAATATTGGGACAAGTCTAATGCTAATTTGCTTTTTAAATAAGCATTGTCATGCTAGGAAGTTAATTAAAGGTTTTGTTCTGCTTTGCAATAAGAAGAAAAACAAAACAAAACTTCTGTAAAGCAGAAAGAGATAAAGGATTGATTATTTTGTCTGTTAATAGTGTTTCCTAGTTCTCAATTTGTTTAATAACTTATTAAGACACATTGTATTTCCAGCCTTCCATGTTTCTCTAAGTGAAACTGCAGATAGCTTGAAAAAAGTTTGCTGTGAGTATCGAGGTGAAAGACTATATATAAAAACAATGGTAGCTCAGAAAATATGCAACACTGAAATCATGCAGCTATTAGATTGTCAGTATTAGTTTATAGCAAGAATTGGCCACTGAACTTGAGACAGGCTGCCTGGATACCCAACCCCCAGCTTTTACTAGCTGTGTGACCCAGGACAAGTAAGTTAAACCCTCTGAGTTTTTGTTTCCTCATTTCTGAAGTGAAACCTACCTGAAGGGAATGTTGAAGATTAAATGGATTGACAAAGGTTGACAGAACACATTTAGAGGGGTGTCTTCCATATGGAAAATATTAGATAGGTCAGTATCTCCATGTTGTCTGTGCCTTTTTTTAGTTACCATGCCTTCTTTTGCTTTGCCATTGTTTATATTTTCAGCATTATTGAAATGCCAGATTTACTTATTTTTTAATTAGAATTCCCTTCTAACAAAGGGTGAAAATCACATGTCTAAAAGCTTACGTTTGACATTTAAGTCTTATTCTAGAAGAGTGCCCATATTTAACAATTCAATTTGTTAGATTCACTTGACTTTTGGAGACTAGCAAATATTCCTACAATCTATCACTCAAACATTCTCTTCTACTGCCGCCTTACACATACATCAAGCATTGCTGCAAATGTTGATGGCACCTTCAGCGACCACATGCCTGATCTGTTCACAGCCGCTCTTGCACAGCTCTTATCAATCATCAGAGATGGCCTGCAGGGCAGCTGGGGTGCGGAGCCACCTTTCTCAGGGCCAGTGTGGCATCTTGCCACTCGTTCTTGCTGACCTATTTCTGAATATATCTTTGACCTTTAAAAATATTGCAGACAACTGCTTCTTCTTTTACAGGTATAATAGCATCTGAAAGTTATGCTCTTGAGTTCAACTTTAAGGTCCCCTTTTCACTTTTAAGGACAGTTGATATTTTAATAGATTGTTTTTACTGTATAACTTTGTTTTAAACCTGCTTATCCACCTCAACCCATTCTTGTTTCCACTTCAATTTTTCTTAAATTTTTTCCAGTTTTTATTATGAATTAAAGGATTTTTTATGGTTAAATAAATCTAGGATAGGTTTGAGAATTAACATTCAATTACCATCAACTTCATATATTTGAATCCATAAATTTTATGCACATTATATTATACCTAATAGGCAATAGTACTTATTTTTTTATTTTATGTAGTTGATTCTATACATATGTATTCACCTCTCTGTACTTAATGTATTACTGCCAATACATACCCAAGCTTTTAAACTGTATGAATCAATATACGCTCTTTGAATGTGATTTCATATTTGAATGTTATTTTGATAACTGCTTTAACTCAAATCCTGTAAAATAACAATATTTTCTTATTTTCTTTAGAACAGCTTGAACGATAAATCAGTGGAGAGAAATTGCAATTGGCGTGAAAAACTTGGCAATTAGACAGTTCTTTAAAAGTGTGTTACCATTCTTCCAGGAAATAACTAATGATGTTCAGAAAAAAAGAATTCAAGTAGCAAACAGCATGAGACATAGGGAGACAGAAATTGTTAATTGTTGAGTATCATCTCTCTGTCTTGTATAGGGAAAGATGATTCTATTGTTCCAGACTATGAGACAAGCCAATTATGCACCTGGTATTTTCCTCTCTGGGTCTGAAGAAGTTTGTTTGACTTTTGATGCTGGACCATTAGGTGATTGGACTTCATCTTCTTTTCAGGCACAGAATCTGAACCACTGGGCTACAGCCTGCACCCAACAGCTGAATGCCTGAGTTTTTTTGTCTGTTGCCCAGGCTTTACCGAAGTTCCACTTGGAACTCACCATTCCAAATTTTTTTCGGATTTCCTTGAAGTGTAGGTTCCTAGGGCTATCTTAGCAAAATACAACAAACTGAGTAGCTTAAAACAACAAAAATATATTCCCTTATGATCTTAGAGACCCAGCAATCCAAAATAAAGGTGTTGGCAGCGCCATGCTGCCTCAGAGGCTTCTCAGGAGAATCTTCTTGCTTGGTAGAGTTACTGGTAGCCCTCGGTGTTCCTTGGCTGGTGGCAGCATAATTCTGATCTCTGCCTCTGATTTTCATGACTCTCTTCCTGCTGTTCCTCTCCCTTCTCTCCGTACAAAACCAGATATATTGGATTAGAGCCCACCTTAATAACCTCATCTTATCTTAACAATATCTGCAAAGATTCTATTTCCAAATAAGGTCCCCTCCCATGTATTGAAGGTTAAGAGTTCAGCATATTATTTTAGTAGAAACAACTCAACTTAAAATACAAGACTACTTCTGATTATTTTATATCTAGCAGGATTTGAGCCTTTTACAAATTAAGAATAAGATGACTGTATTGGATTACCACTAACTTAATTTAGACTATAATGTCCTTTATATTACTTTGTTATATTTATGATGATGGGTGCATTCATTGAGTAAGAAAATATTTATTGATCACTTACAGGCAAGCTAAGCTGAGCAGTGAACCCTATACATGTGATTTAGACACAGAGCTTCTTTTAAAGGAAATTACATTTTAGAGACAGAAATAAAACACACATAAAATACCACCAACTTAAAATAAAACATACCTGGGTGCAATGGCTCATTCCTGCAATCCCAGCACTTTGGGAGGTTAAGGCAGGCAGTTCACTTGAGCTCAGGAGTTTGAGACCAGCCTGGGCAACATGGAGAAACCCCATCTCTACACAAAATACAAAAATTAGCCGGGTGTGGTGGCATGTGCCTGTGGTCCCAGCTACTTGAGGGGCTGAAGTGGGAGAATCGTTTGAGCCCGGGAGGCAGAGGTTGCAGTGAGCTGAGATCGCGCCACTGCACTCTAGCCTGGGCAACAGAGGGAGACCTAGTCTCTAAATAAATAAATAATAAATACCCTTAGAGATTCAGGGTAAGATTCTAAGAGGAAGGAGAGCATTGCCAGCTAATAGGCATGGTCAAGAGAGGGTGTTTTCTCTTCCCCATCCAATTCTGAGCTTTGCGAAAAGCTTCTTCACACTCCTTAAATACATCAGCCTGTAAGTCCTCAATCTGACCATGACTTAAAGCAGCGCTACCCGAGGTGCGGCCCAAGGACCAGCACTATTCTATGAACTGTTTAGGTCTACGGTAAGATACATACAGAAACTGAGAGTCCGTATTTTGAAACTTGTAAAGAAATTTCAATAAATTTGAGTATGTTGAATGTCATAATAATAAAGAAATGTTGGTTTGGGTTTCTTTTATGTACTTTTTTCACTTTCTTTTTCTAGTCGTTATTTTTATTGTGTGTTACAGAGGTATACCATGATATATTGAAAAATTTTAATTAATTATTTGCCTCATTTGAAATGCTCTGAAGCAAGGACTTTCTTCTGGAGAAGGCCCACATTTAAAAACACAACCCTTAAGGGCCTCAGGCCAAATCCTTTTTTCACCCTCCCATCCCACAAGGCTGTAACTGACAACAGCTTTGGTGACTAGCAAGAAATTTAATCATTTTTCTTCATATCCAGACTTGCTCAGAGTGTCTAGGAAGGCATCCCAGGTATAAAAATAATTACTTTTTAAACAGAGAAAATATTTGACCTCATTATGTGCGGGTCTTGAAGTCATATTCCTATATTCAAAGGAGAATGGCAGAGTTAAAAAAAACACACACTAAACTAATTGTTGAAGGACTGGTTCCACTTTCAACTCTCTCATGTCCTAGTTGAATGACCTTGAACACTTCTGCACTCAATCTTTAAAATTTGCTACCCATCTACCACACAGAAGTTTGTATAAAGTCAAGTCTTTATAAAGAGATTTTTTCATATACAAAATCTTTGAGGTTTGATGACAGTTTTCTGTGGTATCCAAAATTTCTTTAGACATGCAAAGAATTAATTTTTATGGCAGGCATATTGCTGATTCTTCAGGAATATGCCAATGAGAAAAATGTTCCTTAAGTTAAATATTAGACAAAAGCAAACACATGAACTTTTCTTGAGCCTCTCTATAATGACTTTTGGGCTAAGATATAATGAGGAATCTTATTAAGGTAATAATTTTCACTTTGTAAATAGCCTGAATTTAAGATAGATCTAGATATATTTTTCTACCACTCTTCAAAGATGGGCTGTTAAAAACATCCTAATAACCTGATATTTCTGGACCTCTTTATTTTGTTAAAACTGAAAATATATTGAATGTAGTTAAAAATTTTCCCAGAAAGGTTTTCAGAGTAAACACAGTACAGCTTGTAGGAGTCAAACTATTATCTAACCAATGTGCTCCAGAAACTACTGGGAAAGCCAAGCTCCAATGGGGTACCAGAGTCCAGTCATGATTCCTCTCACACTAGGAGCTCTATAGTAAATATTGACTATGGTAGAATCTTGCATCTATGAATTTATGTTTTGGTGAAAATTTGTGTTTTGGAAACGATAGATAGCTGAGGAAAAACATCCTTAGTTTTTTATATAGCTCTCTAAAAACTTCTGGGATAGTATAATAGGTCAGTTTAAGACTAAGAACTTAAACCAGCATAATTCCTGTCCTGTGTTAAACAATACTAGGACCAAGCATACCTATACCAAGATCAAGTAAAAATAGCTTATATTATTGTTCCAGGAATTACTTGTTCCTGGAAGATAAGAATATGAACCAACTGAACCACTTGTCTATTAAACAAAGTTTGCTCATTAGGGCTTACTTCAAGATTCTCACTTCTTCGCTGTGCCTGCACAACCAAAGGTATTTTATGATATAAAATTTTCTCAATTCCAACTAGCTCCAGACGTTGAAATATTTACCTTTAAATCACATATCCCAGGCTCTAAAGCATCTATATACTTCAATAGTATCACTACTTAGAGACTCCAATGAGACTCTGTCAAGGTTGTTTTTTTCTTACTGCTACAGTCTAACAAACTTAATTTGCTTAATCAATAGGTTTTTATGCTGCTCATTTGGGGAAAAGATAGAAAGAACAAAATGTAACAAAATAGTTTAGTTAATATAAAATTTTAGGTCAACCTATGAGATAGCATTTTTCCACAAACAATTCCCATTTTCTTCTTATTATTCCCTGTGAACCAATATTGTTAGAGATATTGTTTCAACTGTTTCCTTTTTACTTATTAGCTCTCTCCCACATTGTATGAAAATTGAAAGCTTCTTCCTTAGATACCCTCCAATATAAATGCATTCGATCTAGTCATTATCACCCCCTAAGTGTTTTGGTGCCCTTCTCCTCTTATAAAACATAAAGGATAAAAGGAATATGCATGATGTCAATACCTGTATGCGTACACTACCTAGACCTAGAGAAGTTGAGTTCAGGCGTGAGTCTCACATAGAAAATGAAGTCTATTAAAACTGTTGTTGGAGGCACCAACTAGGAGCAGCTGTAGCTTGAGATAACCAAGTAGGAAGACCATAGCCTGGAGACCTATAACCAGGATATGAGAAGCACAGTTTCTACAAACAATGAGACTGAGGAAGTAAGGAGCCAATGAATGGCTCTTCTGGACAATATTTGGTACATTTTTGGCCTTAGAATAATTATTAGGATTCAGAGGTCAGAAGCCAGTAGTCCCAAAGAGCGATGGTTTTACAAATGTGTCAAATTCAAGCATGTTTTCCTAAAGAGAATTTGCCATGAATCTAGTCTCCAAGGAAAGTTTTATTATTCACAGAAGAAAATTTAAGGCCAAACTGATTTCCCAACATAGCAACAAAAGTTTATAGTCAAGGAGGTAGCTCTGTGTTAAATCTAAGAAACAACTACAACTTCAGTCTTACAGCACACGTTCACACAATTTAAAGGATCCATATTAGTTAACTTGTCATTGTTTCTCATTGTTTTATTGGTAACATTATAGATTGTTTGAGCATAGACATTACCTTTTAAGTAATTAATTATTAACATTACAGATCTAAGTCTTATAGCAAAGGAGGATGAGACAACATTGAACAAAAGTCAAAGATTAAGAATCCTCTTAATTTTACAATTATTCTTTTGCCAGACACTGAAAAAGAAAAGGCATCCTCTTTATCTGCATGCCTTTTCACCTTGTGGAGCTTATGTCTGGGAAAAAAAAGAGAAAAGAAAAATATTTACACAAAATTAATTCTGAAAGTTATTAAAAGACAAATCAGCAGATATTAAAACCACTAAAATTCTTATAAATTCAGATTTTTAATATTTGAATTAGACACATCTTTAATGGAGGTATATAAATGTTCATAGTTTCATTTCTCTTAGAGGGATTTTCCAAATATGTCCAGACACTTTGTTACTTGAGTTACGGTTGAATAACTTCATTATGTTAGAGATCAAAGACTAACTGAAATAAAGGAGCCAGACAAATTATATATTTTTAAAAAATCTGATTAATTAATTAAAAACATCATCTAGGCTGGGCATGGTGGCTCACGCCTGTAATCCCAGCACTTTGGGAGGCTGAGGCGGGCAGATCAGGAGGTCAGGAGATTGAGACCATCCTGGCTAACACTGTGAAACCCCGTCTCTACTAAAAATACAAAAACAAAATTAGCCAGGCGTGGTGGCCGGCGCCCTTAGTCCCAGCTACTCGGGAGGCTGAGGCAGGAGAATGGTGTGGAGGCAGGAGAATGGTGTGAACCCAGGAGGTGGAGCTTGCAGTGAGCCGAGATCGCACCACTGCACTCCAGCCTGGGCGACCAAGCGAGACTCCATCTCAAAAAAAAAATAAAAATAAATAAATAAATTAATTAATTAATTAAATAAATAAAATATAATCTATTTTCACTTAAGATAATTCTTTAAAATTTTCTATTAAAAGAAATACACATTTTTACCAAAATGTTTATTATCATTAACTTGTCAAATATAGTTTTTTCAATGTTAATGCATAGTTTATTCTGCATTCCTTAACGCTCATTATAGGCCAAACACAATGCTTCCCACTAAGAACACATCGACCCAAAGTCTTCGTCTTTGCCATTACGGAGTTCTAGGTATTCTAGATGCAAACTGTGATAAATTTCCTATTAAAAGTTGTCATGATTAATTCTATGTGTCAACTTGTCTGAACCAAAAGGTGTCCAGATATTTGGTCAAACATTATTACTGGTGTGTTTGTGAGGATGTTTCTGGATGAGATAACATTTCAATCAGCAGACTGAGTAAAGCAACTTCCTCTTTTTCGTGTGGGTGGGCCTCATTCAATCAGTTAGACGTTTGAATAGAACAAAAAGCTGACTATCTCCCACGTAAAAGGAAATCCTTCTTGACCAACTGCTCTTGAACTAGATTGGCTTTTTTCCAGTATTTGGGCTCAAACTGAAACATTGGCTCTTCTTGGGTCTCAAGCCCACTGGCCTTTGAAATGTAACAGCATCAACAGCTTTCCTGGGTCTCCAGCTTGCTGGCTTACTCTGAATATCTTGGGATTTACCAGCCTCTGTAATCACTTTAGCTATTTCTTTATATTAAATCTCCCTAGAAAGATAGGTAGATAAATGGATATACAGATAGATAGACAGACATCTTATTGGTTCTGTTTATCTCGTGAACCCTCACTAATACAGAGGTTTACACAGAACATTATGAGATGTGTAGAAAAGATCATATAATTAATCATGGGGTAATCATAAATGACTTCTCAATGGAGTGAAAATGTAACAAAAATCTTAAGTATTTTGAAGATATATCAGAATTGTAGCCTTCATCAAAGAAAAAATACAGTTCACTTTATTATCTTTTTTTTTTTTTTTTTTTTGAGACAGAGTCTTGCTCTGTCGCCCAGGGTGGAGTGCAGTGGTGGCATCTCAGCTCACTGCAAGCTCCGCCTCCAGGGTTCATGCCATTCTCCTGCCTCAGCCTCCCGATTATTTTTTTCTTTTTTTTTTTTTTTTTTTTTTTTTTTTTTAGTAGAGATGGAGTTTCACTGTGTTAGCCAGGATCGTCTCAATCTCCTGACCTCGTGATCCGCCCACCTCAGCCTCCCAAAGTGCTGGGATTACAGGCGTGAACCACTGTGCCCGGCCTATTTAGTATCTTTTAATGTATTTTAGCAGCAGAAAGTTCTTTCAAATACCATTTTATGTATTTTTTAAAAACTTCAATGAATAAAATAGATGTACCTCTAGCTGATCTAATTGATATAGAAATGCCCATTAGATACTGTATTAGGCAGTTCTTTTGTGGCTATAAAGGAATACCTGAGACTTAGTAATGTATAAAGAAAAGAGGCTTAATTGACTCATGTTTCTACAGGCTGTACAGGAAGCATGATGCTGGCATCTTCTCAGCTTCTGGGGTGACCCCAGGAACCCCTTTCACTCATGGCGGAAGTTGAAGTGGGAGCCGGCAATTACATGGTAGAGTGAGAACAAAGAGGAGGGGAAGTCCCACACACTTTTAAGTGACCAGATCTCCAGAAAACACACTCACTATGGTGAGGAGAGTACTAAGTCATGAGGGATGTGTCCCCATGACTCAAACACCTCTCACCAGGCCCCACCTGCGACATTGGGTATTTGGAGATGTGGGTGGGTACAAACAAACATCCAAACTAAATTAGGCACCTACTCATCTACCAATTCCACTGAATTTTCTTTATAGACCTCTTAAGTCTCATACAGCAGTTCACAGGATTAAAATTACAGCTCAATTTAATTGGCGAATGCTGGGGATCACACAATTATATTTGATTAAACATCATTATACAATTTCAACTACCTTACTTTACAACAAATTCCAACTCCTATGATTTACAAGATAACATTTTTCACAAGGAACAAGTATTTTCAAGTATGACTATTAGACTTGTGTTTATTGCTATGTCTACTCCATCTGTGACAGAACAATTAGATAAAGTAATTAATCATGTCTTATTTTTCTCTAGATTGATGAGAAAAGAATAAAATGTATTTGCCCATAACACAAGAGATAAGAAGGGATTTATGTCTAGAGGCCTGGGATAATTTTTGTCTTGTAAGAGATTCAAGAGATGCTGTTTTTAATAAACTAGGATTACAGAAGCAAGAGGCACAGTTGTTTATTAGGTAGAGGGTTTGAAGAGTTGAAAGAGAGAGGAATGTGCAGAATGTAAAAAAGATGACATAAAATCAATGGAAAACATGTATTATTCAACAAATTGGAAAACTGGATAGTCATCTGAAGGAAAAATAATAATTTGATATTTTATTTTATATCTTTTGTTGAAATAAATTTGGATGGATAAATAACTGAACCTTGAAACAATTAGAAAATTGTAAGAAAGCATGAGAGGTGGATTTAGTTTTGTAGGTTTATAGTGGACATGGCATTTCTAAGTAACAAACAAAATACAGAAGACAAAATAAAGCACTGAGAAATTTTAAGTTTTTTTATTATTATTATACTTTAAGTTTTAGGGTACATGTGCACAACGTGCAGGTTAGTTACATATGTATACATGTGCCATGCTGGTGTGCTGCACCCATTAGCTTGCCATTTAGCATTAGGTATATCTCCTAATGCTATCCCTCCCCCCTACCCCCACCCCACTGAGAAATTGGCACTGAGAAATTTTAATACACATACATTTTAAGATTCTCTCTTTTTTTATTTTTATTTTTGAGACAGAGTCTCACTCTGTCAGCCAGGCTGGAGTGCAGTGGCATGATCTCAGCTCACTGCAACCTCCGCTTCCTGGGCTCAAGCAATTCTCCTGCCTCAGCCTCCCGAGTAGCTGGGATTACAGGTGTGTGCCATCATGCCTGGTTAATATTCTTTATATAAATTTTTTACACAAAGACTCATGAAATTGGCAAAATGTTTGCAATTCACAATACAGACAATGGAAAATTTTTCTTAATCCATAAATACTCTTGTAAATGAAAAGGAAAAAATTCACCACCAAAAAAAAAAAGCAAAGTGCATTTTATAGAGAAGAAAATACAAAATGTCTTTAAAAGTATACACTGCTGGTGAGCATATGCCATTTTAAAACTGCTATGAAAAGCAATTTGTCAAAAACTACCAATATATAAGTGGAGATACTTTGTGAGTCAGCAATTCACTTTCTCAGGAATTTGTCCTACATATTTGTAAAATATTGTATACCTAAGGACATTCATTACAGCCATCATGTGCTATAGTAAAACTGCATATGTGCTTAAAATATTAAGCAAGTTAAATAAATTATGCTATGTCTATACAATGAAACTCTTTACAATTTCATGTAGAGTATAACATTTCCAGATGTAATGTTAAATTGAAAATTAAATGATCTATTATGTCTCTTTGTATGAAAAAAATACATACATGGTGCTTGGAGTGTATAGGAAACATCTGGAAAGACACCCAAGAATGGATGCATCTAGAGATGCTAGTTGGGCAGCAGGAAGGGAGACAAATTTGTATAGTATTTCTTTTTGTACTTGTAAAACATTTATGTAGTCCATGTATAACCTCTTAGATAATAAATGAATTAAACATTTAAAGTCACCCAATATTTTAAAGCAATCAACACCAAAATATTAATATTGTATGGGTCAAAGAATAATAGAATAATAAAAACTATAAAATTATTTGAATCAGATGTTAATAAAACAATATCTTTTAATTCATTTATTTATTTAAAGTTTATGGGGTACAAGAGTAGTTTTGTTACATGGATATATTGCGTAGTGGAGAAATCTGGGCTTTTTGTATTCCCATCACCCAACTAGCGAACACTGTATCCAATAGGTATTAATAATTTCTCATCCTTCACCCCCTGTCCCACCCTATCACTGTTTCGAGCCTCCAATGTCTATGAATCCACTCTGAATGTCTGAGGGTACACATTGTTTAGCGGCCATTTATAAGTGAGAACATGAAGTATTTGACTTTCTGAATTATTTTACTTAAGATAATGACCTCCAGTCCCATCCATGTTAGCCGAGCAACTTTATATAAAATGTGGTTACATTCAGCTAAAACTGGAAATAAATGAAAATTATAGCCTTAAATTGTATTATAAAACAAAAGACATAAAGGTAATTAAGCTATATTTAGCTTGAAGAGGAAGAGAAAAATATAGTAAACTCAAATAAAATGAGTGAGAACATGAAATCAAAAAATAAATATAAGTAAAACAAATAACCAAAAAAAAACCCCAAATCATCAGCAAAACAAAAAGCAGTTAAAAATTCAAAAAGCCTAGTAATACAGACAATGAAGGGAAAATATGGTAAGAACACACACAAAAAGGACTTTATCTTCTGAGAAAAAAAGTGACTAAAATTACATGATCTTTTATCCCTGTGCTTTCTAATTTTTAAAAAGAAAAAATAACAATCTTAAGCCAACGCTTCTTGAAAATGAAAACCATAAGATTACCTAACTTTTTTCACAAGTCTTGCAACATTAAAGAGAGCAAAAGTTCTGCCTAAAAATATTAGCTACATTTAATTCAGAAGTATATTTTTAAAAAACATACCCTGGCCGGGAGCGGTGGCTCATGCCTGTAATCCCAGCACTTTGGGAGGCCGAGGCATGTGGATCACCTGAGGTCAGGAGTTTGAGACTAGTTTGGCCAACATGTGCAACCCCATCTCTACTAAAACTACAAAAAATTACCTGGGCGTGGTGGTGGATGCCTGTAATCCATGCCTGTAATCCCAGCTACTCAAGAGGCTGAGGCAGAAGAATCGCCTGAACCTGGGAGGTGGAGGTTGCAGTGAGCCAAGATTGTGCCATTGCACTCCAGCCTGGGTGACAGAGTGAGACATTGTCTCAAAAAAAAAAACAAAAAAACAAAAAAACACCCTAACTGGGTAGTGATAACCTAGATGTACTAGATGGACAAGGTTATTTCATTCTAGAAAATTGAATAATATGATATATGCTCTCAATAGCTTTAAAAGGTGACCATCTTAATATATGCAAATATGTTTTATAAAATTTAAATATTCACTATAAAGCAGTTGACTAGAACTGTACATGATAGTCATTAACCTGACAATGGTGTTGGCCCCCCCAAAAAAAAAAATTAAAAAGTAATTTCTGTTGCATTCTTTGACAGTCCGGAAACAAAAAAACAAAGAATGTCTAAAAATAATACCACTATTCAACATTATACCAGACAATTTAGTCAACTGAATAATACATTAAAAAAAATATGAAAAGTTTGAGATAAAATGAGAAAAATCACCATTAAATGATATGATTGTCTACATTAAAAACTCAAGAGAATTAGTTAATTAAAATTGGTTAGGTTTAATAGACCAACTATATTTTAAAATGGTGGAAACTTTCAGCAATAATAATCAAATTAAAAATACAGTAGAAAAATAATTCCATTCAAAAAGAAAAAAAACTGAAACAATAAAAGTACTGGGAAAGTAAACCTCTTCAAATGTATAATAAAATACCATTGGTAAAAATTCACAAACTTTTACTAAAGGGCATTGATAAGAAAGATGCAAATATAGATACACTCTGAAATATGTGACAATTTCTTGAGAAAATAAACAAATCCTCAAACACATATATAAAATGCAAATTTTTCACAAATAATGGTGGCAGAGAAGTTTATTTGATATTTCTGGTGGTCTGATTATAGCTACAATCTAAATGTTTATAATTTTGTTTTATGTTAAACGTCCAAAGTCGGTGAAATTTTCCTCTCTTCTTCCATCAAAAGAAGGCATTATCATAGTGTGTGCCAGGAAGAACAACAAAACCAACACCAAGCAAGTTTGCACCGAAGGCCACTACCACTTGTTCTCATCCTTACTGGCACCCAAAAGTCGCGAGCCCTATGCAAGAGCTTCCATTTCTTAAATGTAGTTCTGCTTCTTGATACCAGAGCCTCCTCAAGAACAAGAAAGGGCACATTACTGATGCAGATAAAGCCAATTAAAAAATATTGTAGTGTAGAAAAGTCAAAGTGGGACTCACTCTGTGTGTAAGTTCTTGGATGTACTGTTGGTGAAAAGGGGACCCATGCCACTGGGCACTGATGAGCATCTGCAAACTATAAGAACAGCTTTTGTTGCCCTTGTCACCTCAAACCTTTTTGGGGGAAACTAGGGCTATAAGTAAATAGTTGATTTAGTATAATAAATAACTCATCCAAATTCTGCCTCTCAAATGTATTCTATTCCTCGGAATGTAGAGCATAGCTCATAACATGGGAGCATATTCAGGAGTTTTGTTAGGGGCTGCCATGACAAAATTCCACAGACTGGGTGGTTTAAACAATGGATGTTTATTTCTTGCAGTGTGGGGGCTGGACATCAGGGTGCTAGGTTTTGGTTAGGTCTCTCTTCCCAGCTAATAGACGGCCCTTCTTGCTTCCCCCTCAGGTAACTTTTTTTTCTGTGCCTTGCACT